>NC_133476.1:20388072-20406889 GCF_025370935.1 Choristoneura fumiferana | reverse complement strand
ATTCAAACCTAAGCCGTCATGAACTCATTACATTTACAAGATATTATTATTTTTGATTGTATTTTTTTCCGCCTCCATTTACGCTACGCCGCAGTGACTACAACAGAGGCTAGATTGTGTTTAGTACAGCCATGGCCTACCAATCCCTACAAGCTATATTTAATACAAAAAAACAGCAATAGATGGCACTACTATTAACATTTGTAAATTATAAAATGTGAATAAGCCGAATAAAGTAGAAATATTAAGATTAAAATAAAGACTAGCATATTTTATAAACACAACTTCACATCAACCTTAATTCAACTCCTTAATTTGAAGATAAGAAACACCATAAAAATAATAAATTGAGAATACGGATACATGTGGCTACATTTCAGCTATGAGGCTTTCGTAGTGTTTTGCAATTGGCTAAGTAAAGTTTTTTGAAGAGGTGCTAAATATATTTTTCTTCGATAGTCGACGTCTTAATAATCGAGGAACTGCAGCTCTTTTATTTTTATTTCCTCTTATTAATTAGAAATATTTTTTTAAGTGGTCGATATGACGTTTGTGAGATTGAAATGGCAGAACCGTTGAGGGCTCAGTACTTAGTAGAAACAGTAAAAAAAAAAAAACGACACCTGTCACTACTGTCACTGTCAAGTAGAATCTAACCTAAAACTATTTTATTTGCTTTGCGATTTGGTGCGATCAATGTGTTTTTTGGATAATTTTTAAAGACCTCGCAGCACAAACTCAGTACTTTAAAATTTGCCGCATTTCTCCACGACCTTTGCATAATAATTGGACCACGATTGGACAGTTTCGACGACTATTTTGGCTCTGCTTCTTCGACAAGCTATCTTGTATTCTCGACGACACTTGGCTTGACTTTTGGACCATATTTTCTATTTAAGCGGCTTCACCTTTCAATACGAAATGAGTGAATTTGTGCGAGCAGATTCAAGGAACTTGCCACACATGGCTATGAGTCTAGAATTTTTTGACACCAGTGATAAGTATACAATGTTGCCGAAATCAGAGGAGATAAAGCACTTGTCCGTACCGGTAAAATGGATGAACGTAAGTACAAAATTATATCAATACAGTTTCTTGTCTATTTTTTTTAAATTACATTTTAGGGCATCAAAAGTTGAATATGTTGCCGGACCAAAGTCGTTCGAGATCACAGAATAACAAAAACATATTACCTATATTGTGACCATTTACTTAAATATCAACTGACAATGTGATTGATGCGACAGGTGATATTGTTCTGCATTGGCTGGTATATATTATGATAGAGTAAAATTTCTGTGGTTAGTGAAACATTATATTGTAACTAGCTGTTGCCCCGCGACTCTGTCTACGAAGAATTCGCTTATCGCTTTCCTGCGAGTTCTATGCATTTTTTCGGGATAAGACTGTGATAAAAAGTAGCCTATGTTCTTCCTCGGGATTCCAACTACCTCCATAATGAATTTTGGCTAAATCAGTTCAGCGATTGAAGCATGAAAAGTTAACAGACAGACAGACAGAGTTCCTTTCACGTTTATAATATTAAATATACGTAAGGATTTATAATAATTTTGACCTATTTTTTCAGGTGGATGTAAACATACGTTGGTGTTTTTATTTTGGTTGCAAGAAAAAGCCAGTGAAGGAGCATAACCTTTTTTTTCCAAGGACATGCATTTTTCCATAAAAAAGAGGCATAGAAGTATCACAGAACTCCTCAATGGTTAATGAAAGAGAATAGAATAGACTTAAGATTTAGCACGGAAATGTAATTTTGAACATGACAATCTCTTAATACAGAAATGTATTTTTAGTTGACAATGCAAGTACAGTCGACAATAAGTACAGTCAGCAAATTTTTTTTCTTTAAAATATCATTTTTGGTTTTTATTTGTGTAAGCTTTTATTTTTCCTCACATTACTTTTTGTTGACTATACTTGTCTTGCATTGTCATCTAATCTGTAATCAGTATAAGTACTGCTGTGCTAAGCTAATGGTACTTTAAATTTGTATTCTCATTTTGGTTTATAATTATATTATAATACATACATACTCGTACATTGCAAGTCGAATAAAATTTAATTGAATTTGCAGGTGGTAGGGCCTTGTGCAAGGTCCGCCCGGATTGCTACCACCATCTTGCTCGCTAATCCTGCCCGTGAAGCAGCAGTGCTTGCACTGTTGTGTTTCGGCGTGGAGAGTAAGACAGCCGGTGAAATAACTGGCACTTGAGGTATTCCTTCTTTGGCCTCTAGGTTGGCAACGCATCTGCAATACCCAGGTGTTGCAGTTGTCTATGGGTGGTGGTGATCTCTTACCATCAGGAGATCCACTTGCTCGTTTGCCATCAAGTCGAATAAAAAAAAAATAATTGTAAAATATGTTTCTTTTCACTTATGATTCTCATCATCAAAAATAACGAAAAAATGTGCAGAATTTGTAACATTGCTTACAGAGATTTTGATCAGGTTCGATTCCCGGTCATGTATGTATTAGAGTCAGACAAAATAAAACGGTTGAATGCCATATATATCCATACTAATATTATAAATGTGAAAGTGTGTGTGTTTTTATGTTTCTCCGGCTTTCACGTCGCAACGGAGCGACGGATCGACGTGATTTTTGGCATAGAGATTGTTTATGGGCCACAGAGTGATATAGGCTACTTTTTATTCCGGAAAAATAAACAGTTCCCCGAGGGAACAGCGCGCGATAACCGAATTCCACGCGGGTGAAGCCGCGGGCAAAAGATAGTATATATACACATCCAGGTCAACTGGTAGAACAAACAATACCATCTAGGGTCACTGTCACAAGTACAAGTACTAAAAATACAAGTAAATCACCACGGTTTTGTTATAATTTATGATCAATGGTATGCATATTGTTTACATGTATAACACACAAGTTAATCAAACCACGGTTGCTTAGGAAATTAAAAATCTTAACAGCGCGATTCAGCTTTTCCTTGAGACGAGATAGTGACATCTTTTGATGCAAAAGTACACTAAAATCCCGGTTTAACACATAGTGACCTATAATATTTGTATTACATTTCCTTGTATTTCTTAGTAGTACTTCTAATGCCTTTATGGGGATGGCACAATATTTAATTTATTAAAAATACGACTTGTTTTTAAATTACCCTTTGCCAGGAATATTATATACATGTTCATCATGTACATGTTAATCGGGTCTTTTGAGACATATGTTTATGCTAAACGTTTTTATGATAATTTGTGTATTTATGAAATAAAAACAATATAAATGAAGTATTGCATTTTATTATTTACTCTGCAAATTAACTAAAACCATCTAAAACACATGCAATAGGACAGCTTTGTATAGGTAGCATGTTCCAACAAATAGGGTCTTTTGAGTCATATGCTTATGCTAAACGTTTTTATGATAATTTGTACATTTATGAAATAAATAAAATATAAATTATTGCATTTTTATTATATTACTGTCCAAATTAACTAAAACTATCTAAAACACATGCAATAAGACAGCTTTGTCTACATAATTTTATGTGGTTATGGTTAATAACAGAGAGGCTTCAAAAATACGGATTCTTTTAATCTTCAAATCACGCATTTCACATGTATCCTCAAGCTCGCTATGACTTTAGATGGACAAGTGCAAGTTGCAAGCCACTTCATTCTGTAAATGATTTAGCAGAAACTCTTCCTTCAATACACTTTGAAATAAAGAATATAAACCCATTTGTGCAACATGCAATTAATTATTTTAATGTATTGCATGACTCTTACTGAGACCATGTCCTTTTTATTGTTTTGGTAAAAAAACACGATATCTCTGCTTTCTGTTATGTTTTCCTTTGCCGTGTTTGATGTTGAAGGGCTAGAGGGTTCGTATAATGATGTTGTTGATGAGCAACTTGCAGTGGAAGATGAAGCTGACTGCACCAAGTCGCCGAATCGCCAATACGAGCGAGTCGCCAATACGCCGAATTCGGAAAATCTCGTTTGTATTTCATAGACGAAGGTACAAAGCATTGGAAAACATTTCTGTAATGTTCCATTTCTACTCGAATACTGTCGGAGTCGTCTGAATCCATTGTAGGGATACTGTGATTCGAATTTACTCATAAGGCAGTCCAAATGTCAAGCCAAAGGTGGCCGAGAATTCAAGATAACGTTGTCTAAGAAACAGAGCCAAAATAGTCGTCAAAAAATATCCAATCGTGGTCAAATTATCGTGCAAAGGTCGTGGAGAGATGTGGCAAATTCAAAAGCCCAGAGTTTGGGCTAAGGTCGTAAAAAATTATCCAAACAAAAAACACACTGATCGCACCAAATCGCAAAGCAAATAAAATGGTTTTAGGTTAGATTCTACTTGACAGTGACAGCAGTGACAGTTGACTTCGTTTTTTTTTAATGTTTCTACTAAGTACTGAGCCCTCAACGGTTCTGCCATTTCAATCTCACAAACGTCATATCGACCACTTAAAAAAATATTTCTAATTAATAAGAGGAAATAAAAATAAAAGAGCTGGAGTTCCTTGATTACTAAGACGTCGACTATCGAAGAAAAATATAATTAGCGCCTCTCCAAAAAACTTTACTTAGCCAATTGTGACTGTCGCGGAACCCGCGATTCCAGGAAGTAATAGTTAACAGACTTCATGTAGTAACACCTTTATTCTTTTTGAACTGGCAATTCGAGAGATTGACAGTTGATAATTTTAAGTTGGTAAGGTGAGGAGGGAGAGTACGTTACGAATTTGAAAGGTAGTGTGTGCATGGAGAGGATAAGGGTCACTACTCTTGATAAGAAGAAAGCTGTGAGTCTGTTCCATATTAATTACCTTATATCGAGCAATCCATTTAACATTTACCTGTGTTATGCAGAATTGTACTTATAATACGTACTCTTGCAAGCGCCGTTGTTAGCGCATTACCTAACAGTACTACAATATGTACCTCACTGAAGGCGCGTATTGGAACAAGGAGGCGTAAGGAGAGATCGAGGGGTGGAAACGGTGGATCTCCCGGGATCCGTAAGGATCCCGGTATCTTCTGTATTATTGGTACAATTGTGTCACTACCATTAAGCCAAGGAGATACATATAGTTACCCAATGACTTTATAATCAAACTGTACTGTGATGCGGAGCATATGTATATATATTATAATTTGTTAGTGATTGATACTGATATGAGCAATCATGTATTTATACCCTGTAATAAACCGAGTTACATCCTCATATGTAGTGGTTGAATCATTCTGACTCCTTCCCAGGCGTCAGGCTCACCATACTCCACTACATATTTTGGTGGAGGTGCGGTGAGAAACTGTAACAGTGTGCTGTAAAACTCAGTATATGAAACCTACCCACATATCTACAAAATCTGATAAGCATAATGGTCCAATAATGGGCTTATGGTCTTGGTCAAAATACACAGTCAATTACTTTAAATAAATAAATATTGAAAATAAATAGTATTCATTGTAACTATACCAAAAAATAATCCTTATGCTAATTGGTGTCATTAAAAGTCATAAGTAATTATACTAATTATAGATAATTAACTGATAAAAACATAAATAATTGGAAAGCAAGACCATTCTTTGCCGTTGGGAGGCCTGCCCTACTGGCAGGGTTAGGTCTGCATCTGGTGGCAATATGGGTGATGGTATGCCAGTGGTGGTGGTGTTGTTTTCGTATATATGTTACTAGATTAAGGCTTGATGCATACCAATGGGTTAAGAATGTACTTGCTTGCTATGTAGGAACAGACTAGGTAGCTTGGGAAAAGTTCATGTGGTAGCTCGCACCCCTTGAACTGGGCACCTGGTTTAGTCCCCGCAGCAACACTGAGAGGGGCGCTGGGCGCCCAAAGGAATTGGATTCTATTTCTCTCAGGCACATATGCAGTCAGGACTCGCCACCATAAACACTCATGGTGCCCAGCATCTGGGCCCGCCTCTGTGCGAGGGGGGTGAAGTGGGTGAGGTACATACCAGAGCTGCGACTTAATGATTAGTCACAACGGGGGATAGCTGCACATTGAGATCTACCCACTCATAGATTAGATGTTGTTTGCTGCACGGGGTTACCATGGATAGCCTGTCCTCGGCTCTTAGTGCTGTTTAGGTAGGAAATTAGAGTGGAAAGCGATATGATTGGCAAATCCTGCTGTATTTCACAATGGACAATAAACAACAGGGCGGTCAGGAGCGGCTTGGCAGCAAAAATTACTACATTGCAGAATAGCAATGTCCCTTTAATGATGTTATAGGTAAAGGTTGAGACATATCGCATTGACGTGGTAATGTCGTTGTTGCTGTGTTGTGTATGTGGATACGATTGCCGCGTTGTTTTTTACGTCTACTCTGTGTCTGTGTATCTATGCGAGGACCGAGATACACCGAAATCGATTCGCCGATCATGTTCGCACAGTGGTCTTACCTTGAAAGCGAGCACACGAGCCCTCACCTTTGCGAACCATGTATCAAAGTACTTCGAGGCTTGACGAGTTATATTATTTATAATATTATATGCAATGCCTACGCATGAGCACAGCCACAAATCTACAATTACGTTGGAGGGAACCCTTGGCTTATTGTACACAATGATGGCCATTGTAATATTCTGGTATCATCCATCCTGCAATGTTTTGTTTGTTTGTTTTCAATAAAATAACTAATACGATTGGTTGACATTGACAGGTTAGCAGAACTCCAACATTGTTGTTTTATTCAATTTGCCCTTCCCGGAGAGGTAAAGGTAACAGTGTCATACAGTGTTGTCGGTCGACATTTCGACACTGACAGCTCAAACAATTTTACTCTTATAAGTGTGTCTTTACAGGTTGAGTGAAGGTCTGACCCACTCGTCGTTATTATTACACCATTGCCAACACTAACCATTTAGCTCACATCACTGATACCATTACAGGCTATTAAAGTATATTTTGTCTTTATTTTATGAACGTTGAACAAGTACGTCCTGCCGTGCCGGCTTTCAGGGAGGGCGACCGGATCGTTTACCCGTCAACTTGAACCACTTAATTTGAGTGCCTATTTAATCGACCTAAAGGAAAACGTTAGACCTAAAGCACTTAGATTAGCCCTTCTTACAGTGGGGCCCATATCGTATCAGAAGTCCCTAGTAAGTCAATCTGTAAACACATTTAGTAGAAAATTGTGTAGTAAGCTTGACGCGACGCATTTTTGCTGTCCGTGAATTCAATTCAACACGGAATCTTATCGCTTAGGTGCTGCGCGAAGTTTCTATTTTTTATTACTACAAAAGGACTTTTTCATTTCCAACAATATTTTGACAGGGGTCGTGGAATTGTTTAAATTATGAAAGTGGTCCGTGACTGCAAAAAGCTTAAGAAACCCTGACTTAGATTCACCGTGTGTGAGTAAGTGTATTTTATGTCTGACAAACAAATAAAACTGTCATTTGGCCTTACCGTGTCCAAAGGGCGTAAAGGGCATGACTTACAAAGAGCCCTAGAATTGGCCCTAAATTTCCTTGTCGGCCCTGGAGATAGTGTGCGGTCGCCTTTAGTGAAGGTAGTTTGAAACGATCTCAAGAAAAAAAAATTAAAACTGTCGGTGGGTTTGATTTCGAGACCGATTCGTATTGACCCTAAGACTCAGATCAATTAAGAAGACCTAAGGTATTAACTGATCCGAACCGTTAATATTAATAATTATAATCGTTCAATTCAGCTCAATTGCTATTGTGTGCGATATACGAGTGAATAACGTCATATGGAAAGGATTTCGTTGAAATACGAAATAATTACCTGCTTCTATATGCAGTGATCAAATGTTGAAAGCTACGAATAGTTTGAGCAACGGCTATCTTGTACGCTTGTAAATCGTCGAAAACTCGAAGGCAAGTATTAGTAGTAGATGCCGCCGCACCGTTATAATTATGTACTGAGACTTTTAGTATAATAAGTAATGTTATTCGTTACAGTCGACGTCCTGTTACGTACGTCTTAGCGTTCTCTGCTAGATATAGCGGGAATGGCAGACAACAGGTAGAAGCAAGGACCAACTCATTCGGTTAAGACATCATGGAGCAAGTCCTGCATAGTCAGCTGCAACTCTATTTATCAAAAGTAGAGGAGTGCAAACGACGGGCCGAAGGACTGCTCCAGCAGGAGACCATCCAGTATGAAGAAATAATAGAAAAGAAAATAAGCTTGAAAATGTATCATGACCGGCTAACTCAAACATTTGAGAAATACCTGCAGACATCAGCAACTCTACCTGAGGTGTTTATGCAACAATGCATCGAAGTCCAAGCAGCGGCTGAAGACACACTTATAAATATTGAAGTCCTAGTCCAAACTCAGGAACAGGTAAAAAGGGTCCAACCGACAACGTCAACAGCAGTGACGCGCCTTCCCAAATTGTCACTACCCAAATTCAATGGCAATGTCCTTGAATTTACAGAATTTTGGGACAGGTTCGAGTCCAGCATCGGTAATCAAACCCTGAATGATGTTGACAAATTGACTTATCTCTTGGGTTGTCTCAGTGGAACGGCTTTAGATACGATCCGGGGGCTGCCGACGACAAATTCAAATTACAATATAGCTGTTAAGGCGCTACAAGACCGCTTCGGCAACAAGACCTTGACCCTGGATGCACATTTCAAAGCACTTTCGGAATTGAAAAGGGCTAATGACTCTGCTGAAAGTTGTAGGTTCACACTGAATGCCCTTGAAAAGAACCTACGAATATTAAAGAATTTAGGTGAAGACGTCAACAGTAATCACCTTAGGGTTGTCATCATGAGCAAGTTCCCTGAGCGTATACTGTATGAGGTCAACGTTCTGAATGGAATCAACAGCAATGCTGAGAAGACGATACAAGGCCTTGAACGCATCATTACGGCCATGGAAATTGCAAACGAAGGAACTAAGGTGAAGGCAGAGGCGAAGGATACTGCAACGACAGAAGCTCTTCATATTAGAGCAGCAAGGAAGCGGAAAAATGAAGCTGTAGATACGGAAACCTGTCATCAGACGAAACGTAAGCCTCAACAGCATCCTTGGGCTGGCTCTAGACAAGCTAGAGTGCCTGTAAGACCTGACAAGAGAAAGAGCATTTCCATTGCAGCAGGACATACAAAAAGGGTTAAATATGAAATTACCTGCGTCTTCTGCACAGGGGAGCATTACAGTTACCTGTGTAAACAGGTAACATCCAACAAAGATAGAAGGAAGAAATTGTCATCGGCGTCAAGATGTTTCAATTGTTTCGGCGTCGGGCACTATGCTTACTCCTGCCGGTACCGCCAAACCTGTGCCTTCTGTGGAGGGAGTCACAACCGAGCTCTATGTCCACGGAATGGTGAGAGCCTTCCTAAACACAAAAAAAACGAGACACATATGTACAATTATAACAACAGTTATTCCTTCTTACAGACGGCAACGGTGGAAGTAAAGGCAGGAGGCAGGACAAGCAGAGGTAGAGTGCTGTTAGATAGTGGTAGCCAACGATCGTACATTACAAGCAATCTGGCAAGCAAATTGGATATTAAGATTGATGGAGAAGACCAGCTGTTGGTGTACACATTTGGCGCAGAAAAACCAAAGGAAGTGCCAAGTTCCTTTACAAACATTACATTGAAGACTAAACGGGGCATTGAAAAATTGATTCGAGTCAACATTGTTCCTTATATAACATCAAAAATACCAATACCTGACACATCTAACCTACCAGTTGACATTATTGCAGATGATGACAATTTAGGTGAATCAATTGATTTGTTAATTGGTAACGATTATTACTTTTCCTTCATACATAATGAGACTGTTAGGTTAGATGAAAACCTTTATGTAATAAATACTGATTTTGGCTGGATTGTATCTGGTAATTTGAAAGGAGAGCCACCAACAAAAAATACGCTATCTGTTCTAACATACTGTCATTGCCATGAACATAATATGTATTTTAGCGAACCCGATCTTCCTTTGCAAAATAGAGACATGAAGTTTCTCTGGTCACTTGAGAGCATCGGAATAACAGATTCTCCAAAAACCACAATAGACGAAGAAGCGATAGAGCATTTTAATAAGACTGTAAAATACAAAAGGGGCAGATATTTAGTAAAATGGCCTTGGACTCAGTCACCACCCGACCTACCAACCAATTACGGACTTGCTTATGGTAGATTAAAGGGTCTACTGAACAGATTGGATCCTGACACTTTGCAAGAATATGACAAAATCTTAAAGGAGCAGTTAAATATGAATATCATCGAAAAGGTCATCAACCCTGGGAATGCTTATCATCAAACAACCCCTCCGGTACACTACTTAGCACATCACATGGTAAAGCAAGAAGGCAAGAGAGGAAGAATTGTGTATGATGCATCGGCAAAACTTAAGGATCAGAAAGGACTTAACGAATGTATGTACAGAGGACCATCAATGTTACAAGAACTAACGTCACTGATTCTAAAGTTTAGGACAAACAAGATTGGTATCGTTGCAGACGTTGAAAAAGCATTTTTGCAGATTGGATTACAAGAACATGACAGGGACGTTACACGATTCCTATGGATAAAGGATCCGGACAAACCACTATCAGAAGATAACCTTATTCATCTAAGGTTTTGTAGAGTGCCATTTGGCATTATTTCAAGCCCATTCTTGTTAACAGCATCCATACGCTATCATATGGCTAAAACGAACCCACAACTGCTATCAAAAATAGCAGACAAATGTTATGTTGACAATCTGGTCACAGGAGCAGCATCCCAAACTGAAGCATACGAATTGTATGAAGAAACCAATAAGACATTTGAAGAACTGTCTATGAATATAAGAGACTGGAACTCAAATGACGAAACATTTTTACAAACAATTCCTAAAACACAACAGGCGATAAAAGCTGACGTGACTAAGGTGCTTGGGCTTATGTGGAATTTGAAAAGGGATACATTGCGGTTAAATATCAAGGAACACTTACTAAATAAACAGAAAATCAAGAACACAAAAGATAAAAGAGAAGTTTTGAGCGTTGTCGCGTCATTATATGATCCCTGTGGATACGTGTCACCCTTGATCTTGCCAGCAAAGCTACTATTTCAGGAAATATGCAATTCAAAATTAAAATGGGATGCTGAACTCTCAGATGATTTGAAAGTAAAATGGGAAAGAGTGGCCGCAAAACTAAAACTAGCAGAACAAGTGGAAATACCACGTTTTGTTGGTTTGCCACAAAGCAAAGAGGTAAAGTATGAATTACATTGCTTTACAGACGCTTCAAAAGATTCATTTGCCGCGGTGGTGTATATCAGATCATATAATGGGAAACAGTCGAAGATATCATTGCTCATGTCAAAAGCAAGAGTAACACCGTCAGAAAACAAAGACAACTTACAAATACCCAGACTGGAGTTACTTGGCTACGTCATCGGAAGCAGGCTGTTGAAATATGTCAAAAACGCACTCGAGCTTCCTATTGAAAAAGAATATCTCTGGACGGACAGCCAAGTCGTTTTGAGTTGGATGCGATCTAACAAATTGCTACCTCCATTCGTAGCTAGAAGGATCTCTGAGATTCAGCAAAACAAATCGGCAGAATTCTGTTACATTGACACGGCACAAAACCCAGCCGACGTTGCAACTAGGCCAGATTTATGGTCTCAAAAGGTCAATTTGTGGTTTCATGGACCACCATTTCTTTCACAAGACGAAAGCTACTGGCCTAACAACAGACACTTCAAAGGCTGTCACACGCTCGTGGCCGGGGAAAGTCTGGACACAAATGGTCCAGATGGGAGTGAAATAGATGTGGACGTCATGAACGACGAACAGAATATATCCATAGATGAAGTCGAGGCGACACAGGAGACACAAGAACCTGTACAAATAAATAATGGAATCGATTGTAACCAGATAATGAGCAGTGATACCCAAGCTATCAAGAAGATGCAGGAAGCATTTTTCCCTGAAGAAGTCAAGGGAAAAGTGACTCATCTGTCAAGAAATTTAGGCTTATTTCTAGACGTTGATGGCGTCTTAAGATGTAAAGGACGAATGGGCAACACCGATTGGACTTACGATAAAAAACACCCAATCCTAATACCCAAAGGTTCTCCACTTACTGATGACATAGTCCGCAAGACACACGAGACAAATTACCACGTGGGCGTACCACACACACTGAGCTTAGTTCGCCAGCAATATTGGATACCTGGAGGAAGAGCTGAAGTACAACGAATACTGAGAAAATGCCCCCAGTGCATCAAACACGGAGGTGGACCCTACCAGCTGCCACATGCACCAGCACTGCCAGCGGAACGAGTAAGCTACAGTTCACCATTCACATATACCGGAATAGATTATTTCGGACCGGTGTATATAGACGCGGGCAAGGGTCCTGAGAAGAGGTGGATTTGTCTTATGACCTGCTTGGCAATCAGAGCCGTTCATATGGAAGTTGTCCAGGACTTGACTGCGGAAGAATGCATTATGGCACTTAGAAGATTTGTATCTACGAGAGGGGCACCCACGCTCATAGTGTCGGACAATGCGTTATATTTCAAACTCAGCTCTGAAGTCTTGAACAGTGAACTCTGTAACAGCAACCAAATAAAATGGAAGTTTATTCCCAGCCTCGCCCCGTGGCATGGCGGTTTTTATGAGAGAATGGTGGCCTTGGTTAAACATTGTATGAAACGGACGTTAGACAAACAGTTGCTGAACGATTCTCAACTTTTAACGGTTGTGAAGGAAATTGAAGCAGTCATAAATACAAGACCTTTAACCAACGTGGGTTCTGACTTAGACAGCATTCTAAGACCGGTGGACTTTCTAACTCTGGGTAGATGTTTGAATTTGAAAATACCACAAGATAAAGAAACGCAGTATGAAGGCACGCTAACGAGACAAAGCTTAGTGGAAGGCTGGAGAAAGGGTCAGATGTTGTTGGAACATTTCAAGGGAATGTTCATAAACCAATATTTAGTGAACCTGCGAGAAAGATACCAACATACTCACAAACAACCAAGGATTAAATCACACCGGGTGCCACAAATTGGAGATTTTGTACAAATCAAGGGAGAGTCAAAGAATCGGATAAACTGGAAGGTGGGCAAAATCACACATTTGTTTGAGGGACCAGATGGCCAGCACAGGAGTGCAAGAGTCCAAGTTGGTAAGAGCGTTTTCACTCGATCAATCGGGCACCTGTACCCTCTTGAAGCTGACGATAGCGATGAAGCTCTGGGCGTGAGCAGAGCAAATGAATTGGCACCAGACTCAAGTCGAATTGGACTGATTGAGGGCAACATCACGAATAATTCCTCACAGGATCTTCAAGCTCAACCAATGAACTGTGGGGCTGCTACGCCTGCAGAATCACAAAGCCCCGATGACTTGGGTCTAACAGAATGTGTATCTGACACCGCTGAACGAAAAATTGTCGCGCCCGAGGCGTATGATCAGCAAAAGGATATGACACTTCCGGAGGTCCAGGATGTTGTACCTAGAGTACATGAAGAAGCACCCGCAGCGAGGCAGGAGGGACTTACCGTGGAAACTGTTGAAGATAGACCGAGGAGGCAAGCGGCTATTAGAGCGCGGGAAAAGATTGTGCAATGGACACGCAATCTGGCCGTGCTACTCTAATGCTTCGGCGGCGGGAGTGTCGCGGAACCCGCGATTCCACGAAGTAATAGTTAACAGACTTCATGTAGTAACACCTTTATTCTTTTTGAACTGGCAATTCGAGAGATTGACAGTTGATAATTTTAAGTTGGTAAGGTGAGGAGGGAGAGTACGTTACGAATTTGAATGTAGTGTGTGCATGGAGAGGATAAGGGTCACTACTCTTGATAAGAAGAAAGCTGTGAGTCTGTTCCATATTAATTACCTTATATCGAGCAATCCATTTAACATTTACCTGTGTTATGCAGAATTGTACTTATAATACGTACTCTTGCAAGCGCCGTTGTTAGCGCATTACCTAACAGTACTACAATACGTACCTCACTGAAGGCGCGTATTGGAACAAGGAGGCGTAAGGAGAGATCGAGGGGTGGAAACGGTGGATCTCCCGGGATCCGTAAGGATCCCGGTATCTTCTGTATTATTGGTACAATTGTGTCACTACCATTAAGCCAAGGAGATACATATAGTTACCCAATGACTTTATAATCAAACTGTACTGTGATGCGGAGCATATGTATATATATTATAATTTGTTAGTGATTGATACTGATATGAGCAATCATGTATTTATACCCTGTAATAAACCGAGTTACATCCTCATATGTAGTGGTTGAATCATTCTGACTCCTTCCCAGGCGTCAGGCTCACCATACTCCACTACACATGTTTTAAAATAATGCCCTTTCTTTAGACATATTGAGCAGGCATTTTCTTTCCTCAGGTGAGTTCTTCTCTCCTCAATTGTCATATTAGCCAATTTGTAGCATTCTACACTAGAGTGAGACTCTTTATTGCACCAAATGCATACTTTATTTTTGATCTCACTCTGATTTTTTGTACCATTAAAAAAGCATGATGCCGTTGGTTCTGTTTCTTGCTTACTGGTATTAAATGTTTTCTCAGCTATTTTTATCCTTTGCATGCTCTCCACCTCAGCTTTCAAAAATTTCATCAGAGATACCAACACATGTTCGGGTCCTTCTGAACTTGTTCCCGAAGATTTGTCCCGTTCCCACAGTCGTAGAATGTCATTGGGTAGAGCTGATTCTACAAGTGGTAATATAAATGCAGCGCAATTTGATACGCCTAGTGTGTTCAGTGCACGGAGATGTGCATTTAATTTGTCATATAGATCTATTAAGTCTCTCTTCTCTTGAAGAACTAGTGCCAATATTTCTCTAACATAGACTTCTATCAATAGCTCCTCACGGGCATATCTGTTTTTCAGTTCTTCTATACACAGTCGATAGGAGGCTCCTGAAGGAGGGTAACTTTCCACTAGCGCATATACCTCGGTACCTTCTACCATACTCTGCAGCAAATATAAATACTTGTCGTCTTCATCAATGTTCGAGTCGGAATCAATTTTCTTAAACTGTCCCCAATAATACAACCAGTTTTTAATTTCTCCGTCAAATTTTTTCAACTTAATATCTGGTAGCTTGTAATTTCTTTTTATATCTTTTACGTTCTTTTCTTTGTTCTTATCTTCGAAATAAATTTCAAACGATGTTTCGATTGTATTCCACCTGTCCTATATTCCAGGCCGATGTAAGTTCTGCTTCGAAGATTTCTTCTTTGAATTCTTCATCTTTCAACATGCATTCTTTAACGGTCTTTGTTAATCTTGTCAATTTGAGGTTAATTCTTTTAATTTTTTGTACTCACTTTGAGATTTATTTCTAATGTATTGTCTTGTTTAGCATTGATTCCAGACGATTGGCGCATTGGGTAAACAATCGCCGTTGAGTTTTTCTTTCCTTTACAGCGATCTCCATGTTGGGACATGAGCATGAGGTTGTACGTTTTTACACTCGATGTTTTTAGGTTTTCACTCTCGCAATGCAGTTTTCGGTTTTTCTTTTCACAGTCACGGTCGCCACTTGTTTTGGATCTTTGGATATGAGTACACAATAGTTATTTTTTACGTTCTTATTGGGACATCACATTCGCCATATTATATTTACATTATTCTTCTTCTTTTTTTTTTCTTTTTTACCATAGACTAAAAACAAGGTTTTGGAACACCAAGTTTAGGTATATTTTATACCTTAGGCTGCTATTTACTCTTAACCTACTAATAATTCTCAAGAAAACTTATAGTTTTCCTTGTAAGTTTAATATACTTACTACCATCCTGATTTTTGACAAATTTTTCCACCCACCGGTTTAGATTTTAGAGGGGGGGGGACGCTCGATTTTAATGAAAATTTGCACTTTAAAGCTGAATATTTTGCAAAATGATCACTGAATCGAAAAATCGTTTTAGCAACCCCCTAATGGTTTTAAGAGACCTATCCAACGATACCCCACACTATAAGATTGGATAAGAAAAAAAAATCACCCCCACTTTACATCTATGGGAGGTACCCTAAAGTTTTTTTATTTTTATTTTTATTTTATTGTACTTTTTTGTTGGCATCGTTTATATATAATATCCGTGCAAAATTACAGCTTTTTAGCATTGATAGTCCCTGAGCAAAGCCACGGACGGACGGACAGACAGACAGACATGGCGAAACTATAAGGGTTCCGTTTTTGCCATTTTGGCTCCGGAACCCTAAAAAGGGAATTTCAATATTTAAGACACCAACTGACGTTGTTTTGTTTGCATTTAGTTAAATAAATACCTATCCAAACCAAGTATAGCTACATTGGACATAGGCCTCCACAAACCACGTAAAGCCTGCCAAGATAGAACAGCTTTAGGTACTTTTAAACTTATTACTTATATGTATGTATGTTAACATATATGCTAAGTACTTACTACTAGAGTTTACTCGCGGCTTCGCACGCGTAAACTATTCGATGTGGTACAATTGAAATTCCGGGATTTTATAAAATTCCCCTGGGAATTCCCAAAATTTATATCGTGGTATTCATTGAGGTTGTGTTAAGAGAGCAACTGTCCAAAAATTCAAGACTAAGCCCAGCGGTTGAAATTTCAAGATTTTATCCCTGGGATAAAAAGTAGCCTATGTGTTATTCCAGACCTACATACCAAATTTCAGGACTCTAAAGCAGCGTTTCCACTAGAGATTTGCGAGGATGTATTGCGAGGAATATGTTTTTCATTAACCAATAGAAACGATTCATTTACCTCGCCTCGCTCCGCTCAGCTGTTTCCACCAGAGATGTGCTGTGCGAGGATGTGTGGAACACATCCCTCGCAATACATCCTCGCACATTATTAGTGGAAACGCTGCTTAAGCCTAGCAGTTGTTATTTCGAGATTTTATCCCTATCCCGTGGGAATGTTGGGATAAAAAATTGTCTATGTGTCATTCCACATGAAGTGCTAGTCAGAGTCGCGTAATAAGGGTTGTAAATTTCAGCTGTCAGTTACGTACAGCTGGAAAACGAGCAGGCGGTTCACCTGATGGTGAGTGATCACCGCCGCCCATGGACACCTACAGCATTATTAGGACTGCGGGTGCGTTGCCGGTCATGCAATTTATTACGGTTCTCGAGATACAGCCCTGTGAATACAGACAAACGGATAGCGAAACGACAGTTATAGAGGCATTCTTTCACAGAGTTTTTTTATACATAGCCCTGCAAAGCTGTTTTCACAGTTTGTCTGCAGGATACAGTCACTATAAGAACATATATTAAATAAGTACAGCCATTGTGTAGTTTACGATTATTTCTGCTTTCTTAGGTACATGCCAGCCACAGACGGATAGACAGACAGACTAATGGACGGACATGGCAAAATTATAAGGTTTAGAACCTTAGCCCTAAAAATAGATATTGGAAATTCTGGGTGAAAAAACATGCTTATAGATGAAACAACCTACAAAGGCAACCTACAATTTTGAACGCTGATTTCTGGTAATCCCAAAATTTAGACAAAGGCACTTACTAAGCAAGCATATTTATTTTCTGCTGAAAATTAAGTACTTAGCCATTAATTTATATTGATAAGTACCATGTACCTATTCCAGCCGGATCCATATCGACTCGCATACTTATTGTTATTCCGATTGTAGGTAATGTTTGTCAGAATGTTCGTTTGTCATAACTCTTTTTTTCTCTGAATCCAATAAATAAACAATAATAAATATCATGGGACACCAATTGACCTAGCCCCAAACTAAGCAAAGCTTGTACTATGGATACTAGGCAACACATAACATACTTATATAGATAAATACATACTTAAATACATATTGAACATCCAAGACCCGAGAACAAACATTCGTATTATTCATACAAATATCTACCCCGGCCGGGAATCGAACGCGGAACCTCAAGCTTCGTAGTCAGGTTCTCTAACCACTTGGCCATCCGGTCGTCCGAATTGTTCAAAATTGTTATAAAACAAACCTAACTTAACCTATAATTTTCTATAAGATGACCATGTGAAAAATTCAGAAAAAGGTTTCAGTGGCAAAAAAATTATGATAAACGATGATTCGGACAAAAATTACAGTAGGTATGACTAGCAAAGAGTATGCGAACTTGGGCGCTCCCATTCCAGCCCTCTCAGTTGGAAATGACACAGGACAGGGAATACAAAACATAGATACGACGACCTCATTTCTGTGATGGCTGAGTGATTCATTGCGCCTAGTGCAGCAAAATGTTTGATATTCTTGCTTCAAGTTGTTTGCTTTGTGCGATTCTCCAGGCGCTCCACGTTGACGATGTTTTGTTAATAGTTAGTATAGTAGCATACTATTTAAATATTAAATAAACTTTGATTTCTACAATGTTCATATAAACAATTTCATCATCCAGAAACATTATCTAAATTCTATCATTTCACATGTAAAATCACAAATTTATGACATAAAAAATTAAGTACATAATCTAGCAAGGTAGATAGGCAATTTTAGAAGGTATGCACCCGCAAAAAATCCGAAATGTTCAAAATGTATGCTATGTCTGAAACATGTGTGTAGTAGTTCTTTTTATTTTTTTTAGATATACATTCGGAGTAGAAAATCACTAGGTACTTTATTTTCAGACCTAACTAGTTCAAATTATCTCTCAAACTCTTGCTGCATTTTATTTATGGCACTCGATACTAATTATAGTTTCATCTTTTTTCATCTGACTGTACCCACATAGTTGGTAAATTAAATTATCTCGTTAACTCACAGATAAAGCTAACACGAGGTTTTAAAATACCG
>NC_133476.1:20261404-20380581 GCF_025370935.1 Choristoneura fumiferana | reverse complement strand
GGAACCCCCTGTGCATGAGTGAGATTAAACAACACTACCACACAGAACACCGCCCCACAAAGAACACTAAACTTCTTGCTCGTAGAACATTCAAATCATAAGTCAGATCAGAAGTGACATTTACCATCAACAAACAAACCAAACCCTAGAGATGTGTTTGTCTAAAACCCAACATTTATTATTTTTTATATTTAATATTTAGAGTACACAAACATAAATTAAAACCCATTGAAATTATCAAAATTTAATAAAGCAGTAGGAACGAGTTAAACATATCAAACTAAGGAAACAGTGCGAATTAATATGTCTCTAATTCGTACTTCTCATTTGCTAAGAGCTACGCAAAAAGTTATCAGAGTTTGTAATCCAGGTAAGTTGCTCTTATATCTGTTTGTCTGTAAGCTGGTCATCTATATCAATGTGATATTGAAATTAATTCAAAAGAACAGTGCAATATAAGTATAAAACACCTTTTGAGAGGCGCGAGCGGTGTTAGTCCGCTCTACCTTCGGACTTCGGTCCCCACCCCAGGCATAGCACCTGCCTGGAGAGAGAGCTCTTATTGTAGCTTCTCCCCCATATTCAGTGGCGTACTACCGGAGAGTAGACGGGCAGTGCCCGGGGCCCCCAAGCTCAGGGGCCCCTCGGACTGACTTACAAACTATAAATGACATCTGGAGGACGTCGATTCGGAACACGACGAATACGGAACAAACGATTTGAAATAGTTTAGTTGGGGCCCTAGTTGATTTTTTGCCCCAGGGACTTTGGTTACCTAGCTACGCTACTTAACTGCCCACATTACACGAAAGGGAGCGTTCATAAGTTTTACGTAACGCAATTTGGTGGTGGGGGGTCTTGTAAAACTTACGCACAGGGCAGATTGTTTCAAAACTATGCGTTACGTCACAGTTTTTTTGTAACAAGTACATACTATAATGTGATCAAAAGTGGGAAATTCGCATCATCAGTTGTTGTTCTTGGCCTATAAATGCTCTCATGCTAAGTTGCCAGTGTGACTGTGTAAAGAAATGCCAGCTTAATTCGGAAACTGCTAAAGAAAAACTAAAAAAAATGGGTTACGTAACTTTTAGGAAGGGGGCGGGGGGGGTAACGAAACATGTTACGGCGTGTTACATGGGGGGAGGGGGGGGGTCAAAAAGATTGCGTCACGTATTACTTGAACGCCCCCAAACTGAAAGCAGTAGATATCTAAATATCCTTGAGATTGAAAAGTTCTATGTTGAGAAGTCTTCCGACTGATACGATAATGATAAATACAAGGGCAACTTTTCTAAAAATATATCTTTGTAGTTACTTAGATTGTCAGCGGCATACTCACAAAGAGCCGAGTCCTTCCTCAGTGGATCCAATGCCAACTTCTTGGAGGCCCAGTACCTGGACTGGGCGAAGACTAAAGGTGCAATAGACCCCGTAAGTTATTTGATGCTACTTCTAGCGCCATCTAGAGTCGAATGGCAGAACTATGTTAATGTGGTTACGTGACTTCGGTCCATCTTTCTCACACCGTCAGTTTCAAAGCCCATATGGATCGAATTGAATATATGTAATAACATGGGTTCCGCAGTTTGAAATATTCGGTATTATTCGGTTTCGGCTCTTAATGATCAAATAAAACAGCTCCGTCCGTGCAACACGTACACATAAAAGATAATTTAGCGAGTCACGCAGTATCTATTAAATGAAACTATTAAAAAATCGCTATTGTAGCTGATAACAAAAAAAACATTGGTGCCATAATGATTTGTTTTTTTTTTGTATGTAGGTAGTGCATAATTAGATGGATTTACAATATTCCTTGAACTTTATTTCAGTCTTGGGATGGCTTCTACGACAGCTTGACGGGTCCGACGTTGAAAATAGAAGAGCTTGAGGATGAATTCAGTCCCACTACTGTCAGTAAGTGACGACTGATCAAGTGTTACACGCTGCGCACCTGTTTTCGAAATTTAAACAAATCAAATTTGCCGACTGCGTATAAAATCTCGAAATAAAAACTAATTAGAAAAACAGTTCTAGTCCAGATTTTTTTTCTGCAAACCATTTGAAATCCCTCTTTAAGTGCTAATATAAAACCATGCCATGAAACACGAGCCTAGTTATTTCCCAAGGCTGACAAGGCATACGAAACTCAGCTTATGGATGACCATGGGCGGCGGTGATTGCTTTCCATCAGGTGACCCGCCTGCTCGTTTACCCCCTATCATATAAAAAAATGCAAAGTTAAACTTGCCCACTCACCACAGGGCGCGCGCGGCTGGTATTTGCAAAACATTTATAGCCACCAGGGTGGAATACCTTTTCATGAACAAATTCGCTATGATTTCTTTGGTGGATATATGGAATGTCAATATGACATCAGTAGCAGAAAGGTTTCATCTGATTCGGTTTCTTTGACTGTGACTGTACATTCCGTGCAAGTGCCGCCAGCATCTGTAGACTGAATCTTCATTGATACGATATTTATGTATAGTTTAGTTTATAGATTTGTAGTACATCGGGCGGAAATCTGTTTTTTTTATGCAAACCACTTTATAAATTTTAGAGCCTAAGAAAGACAAGGCGGGCAGCGTTGAAAGCGAGAAGAAGGTTAAAGAGAAGATCAAACTACATTTGGCGGTTCAAAGTCTTATACGAAGCTACCAGGTACACGCAAAACATACAAATTAAACATAGTTAAGTAATTTATTGAATCAGGTGTTACTTTGCGGAGGTCCATATCAATGAACTAAAAGAATTTCCTTGCTCACCCGCGACCTTACGATAGCTAAGCTTATGCAAAATATGCGTGTTCATGCAGTTCCTCCACCTCCACACTGTAAGAACACACACAAATCACACAAACCCATCTTCACCACCACCACACACACTGACGCGTTTTCAACCAGAGCTCATCTTCAGAGTGACACAACGTACGTCTACAACTGTAGAGTGTACGGTTGTGTCACTCTGAAGATGAGCTTTGTTGAGTTCGAAACGCGTCAGTGTAGTGTGGTGGTGGTGATAGATGGGTTTGTGTGATTTGTGTGTGTTCTTACAGTGTGGAGGTGGAGGAACTGCATGAACACGCATATTTTGCATAAGCTTAGCTATCGTAAGGTCGCGGGTGAGCAAGGAAATTCTTTTAGTTCATTCATAGTTAAGGAATTGAGATGATTCGTCAACTAGCACTCGTTTGACTTATCATCTCAATTCTCTCATTACTAGGCTTCATAATATCTGAGGTAAAGAAAGATGTAAACTTGGCATCGGCAGGCTCGCGGTCACCTTCTAGCGAAGGTGGATCCTCTGGGGCTGATGATGCCGGCCAGGATGATCAGCAAGTTCAAGAACGCGGAGCTCGGCATCAAGGGGCTCCAGTGCACTGTCGTGGCCAGGGAACTTGGCACCACGCTCTGTTCGTACTTTTTTAAGCTTAACACAAGCCATATACGCACTAACCGCGCTGTTTTAGCATGCCGTCCCTCTTCAAAGTTATATCGGTTGAGAAAGAGACGGCACGCTAAAACCGCGCGGTTAGCCGCATAGTGCGTACGTGGCCTTAACTTACCGCAACGGCACTTTGGTTGAGTTGTTTTACGTCGATCCCTGTGACATTTGCTATGATGGCTCAGGAGTGACTTCAAATAAAAAGTCCATGATGTTGTTTAGGTAAAGCACCGAAAGGAATATTTTTAGAGTGCGTTGCATCTTGCATCTTCATCTAGGGTGTCCATACATCTTTATAATTATAATTAAGTAGGTATAAGTCTTATTCACTATTCAGTCCTCTTTGGATTTGGCTACCATTGCTCAGACAGTAACAGTAAGTAGGTATGCGGAGGCGTAGGTGTCTTCGTGTAGTATGTATGACAAAACAAGCGTGGGGGATCCGACCTAAAAATAATAGTAGCATACCCCCTCTCCCTGGGCCAGAAGCTGGGTACGCCCTTGTCTTTTTTAGGTAATCCTGTTTTAATTGATTACCTACATAAGTATCAGTTAACTGAATTGATCTCCAGGTGAAGAACATATGGACATGATGTTTGAGTTGCCTGACAGAACATGCATTGGTGGAAAGGAAACGGAGTTAACTTTGAGGTGAGTGCACTTAGATGTTCATCTATGGGCTTCCCATTACCAGTTCAACTTGCATGCTCTCTGATTGGTAATTTTAATTGTGCGGTGAATTCCTGTCTTCCTGTGATCATGCCATGAGGAAACTCAAAAGGAAGCAAGAATAAATAGTAAACTTAATTTAGACCAGCAAGATAACGCGTAAGCTGGCGAGACCATAAACCGATAACGTTTAAAGTGATCTAAACTGCGTTTTACTTTACGTGCAGGTAAGGACTACTGTCCCCTGTGCCTATTTTGCCCTGTGTTGGTTACAGGGAGATAATAAGGCGGTTAGAGCTGGTGTACTGCGGCCCGATAGGCCTGGAGTACATGCACGTGTACGACGTGGACGCGCTGCAGTTCATCCGCGAGCGCGTGGAGAAGCCCGGCGCCTACGACAAGAGCGTCGAGGAAAAGCGGCTCATCATGCGGAGGCTCACCAAGGCCGTTTTGTAAGTAATCTTACCCTAGCTCTACACTTCGCTTGACCTCGTTAAATTTCGCGAACAGTGGGAAGCTTAGCTGGTGCGGGTACAGTCAAGGGCAAAGATATCGACACAGCCAAGGTTACAAAAATTATGCACTTAAGGCATTAAGGCCTTGTATACATATTTTTGCAACTTGCGGGTGCACGCCTTCGGATGCCGGTTCTGGTAAAATCTGCGTGCAGTTAGCGCTACTCATACTATTTTTCAATCGGCGTCCACTCGCTCCGTGCTAACCGCGTCAGCTAGCTAGACGAATCAAGCATAGATGTGGAACGCCATATGAAAAAACCGCTGAACCGCTGCGGCGATTGAGGTGAACTGATTAGCCGGGCCATGGTCACTCCTGCTTGCTTTTTCTTACTGTGAGCCCCATGTCCCTATTGAGCGCTAATTGCGCTCCCTCCTGACTGAGCGGCTTGAGCTGCCTACAGCGTAGCTGCGGTGCGAGCTAGCTTTGCCTACCCTGGAATTGACCCAATGCACGCCATGTGAGAGAGACTACTGAGAGACCCCAGATTATCATCATCTAGTTAAACAATGACGCCAAACGATGGGAGTTTTCATTTCAGTCTAGAGAAATACTTCGCAACAAAGTGGCCGGCGGAGAAGCGTTTCGGGTTGGAAGGCGGCGAGAGCATGATCGTGATGTTGGAGGAGATCGTGGACACCAGCACGCGGCTCGGGGTCGAGTCCATTGTCATCGGCATGCAGCACAGAGGTAATGTCTTTCTACTCCATGACGGGGTAAGAGACAAATTTCTATGGTCATTTCGTCCGTTCAATTTTTCTACGTACATATTTACTTGTGCTTGCAGGGCGTCTAAACATGTTGGTCAATGTGTGCCGCAAACAGCTGATGGATATCTTCGCTCAGTTTAAACCAATGGAACCAAAAGAACCGGTAAGAAAAAACTTCTACCTAAGGGGTGCGGCGCAATAAGCTTATCGCCCACACAAAAAATAATATTATTCAAATTCAATAGAATAATAGGGTCCTGCTTGCTTGCTGTTTCGAAGATCTAGCTAAGGTTTAAACTTATTCTTGTCTGTTGTAGGGTTCCGGCGACATCAAGTACCATTTGGGCACGTACATCCACCGCTTCATTCGGCGCACGAACAAGTACATAAAGGTGTCTATGAGCGCGAACCCCTCTCACTTGGAGGTGGTATCGCCTGTGGTCGCTGGGAAGACTAGGGCCGAGCAGCATTGGAAGGGGGATTCTAACGGGGACAAGGTTTGTGCTAAAGAACATCACCGCCGGTCTCGTGAGCTTGATTTAGTGATTTAATGCTACTGCGAGCGGACTGTGTTAGAAGACGATGTTAAATACATGCATATTTTTATTGTCCATTTTATATACCTACTGTAATTCAGATGTTTTTCAATACGCCAGGCCAATTGCAGTGCAGCAAAATGCCAAATTGATGAAAGTTGTCATGTATTCCCTGATAGCAGACAAGGTGCAGTGCGACATTTTCGTCGCATTTTTACCTTCAATGTTAGATATCGTCTTGTAATTTTTTAACACCATTTCTTTACTTATTAGAATACTTAATTGCTGTATAAAAACTTGGATTTCATGTCTCCTGAATTCAACAGCTTCTAGTTTGAGAAAGTTACGAGGAACCTGCTGAAAATCATTTCAACCTCCAGGTGATGGCGATCATAATGCACGGAGACGCAGCCTTTGCCGGCCAAGGCGTGGTGTACGAGACCGTTGGTCTGAGTAACCTGCCGGCGTTCACGACCCACGGGTCTATCCATATCGTGTGCAACAACCAGATCGGGTACACAACCGAGCCGCGGTTCTCGCGGAGTTCACCATACTGCTCAGGTACTTAATGTGATATAGCAGGGTTTCTCAAACTTATGGCTCCACGTACCCCTGTTAAAGTTTCTAGACGACAGCGAACCCCCCCCCTTCTCTCCCAAGAAAGTTGGATGTTGATGAAAATTGGCTGTTGAAGAAACTAAGTTTATTTTTATTTCAATCATCATGCTAATATAATGTGTATTATTGATTTCAATAAAAGGTAACAAATATAGGTAATAATCATCTTGCCAACGAAAATACAAACTGAAACAACAACAGATCAGATAACAAACAAATAAGTGGAGTTGAAATAAAAAATACAAAAAAGACTCCTAAAACCAATCTTATTCATCTTGCCAGTCTTGCAGCCACCATCACGTAAACCTTGTCGCGAACCCCCTACCGTCAAATAGCGAACCCCTAGGAGTTCGCGTACCCCACTTTGAGAAACCCTGTGATATAGGATTTGGCACATTTACTGGACATGTATTTTCTTTGATATAAGTAGGTATATCAGTGACGAAGCGTCCATATAACCCAGCAGGGCTACTACGAAACTCGAAACTCGAAGTTCGTGTCGTGCGGTCCCTCTGACACTTATACTATTTAATACGAGAGCGAGAGGGGCGGTACGATACGAACTTCGAGTTTCGTAGTAGCTTTGCTGCTCCTACCGGTTTCCCTTTATCAACTCCAAATCAAAATTGAAGAGATTTAGAAGAATGAGGGTCACCGAGATAGCCAGCGAAGTAGCTCGTTGAAGTGACAGTGAGATCATATAACACAGAGATCAGATGGCCATTGGGGCCGAAAAGTTCTCAAATGGAGACCGCAGATCGGCAAGCGCAGCGTAGGACGTCCACGAGGTGGACGGATGGCCTGGTTAAAGCCGCGGTTTCACGGTGAATGCAGGCCGCGTTCAATAGATGCAAGTTTAGGTCTATGGGGGAGGCTTATGTCCAACAGTGGACGTCCTACGGCTAATATGATGATTTAATTATAATCCTGTACCAACTCCAAAATTGCCGTGACTATACTTCGTTTTTTTAGCATTAGAAAGAAGGTAAGCGATCTTGACGTGTCTTTTTAATGAAAAACACGCAAACACAAACACCATGCCTGTATTCCCAAATGGGGTAGGCAGAGCACACGAAACGTTACCGCTTTGGAGCCACTTTTAGCAATTTTAGGTTTCAAGTTTGACAAAAACGGTACAATAGTGACAGGTTGCTAGCCTGTTGCCTACGGTATACCTTAACCTACATCCTCAGTCGCCTCTTACCCGTGTGGTGTCGGATTAGAATAACACCTCTCCATTTCTTCCGTAATGAAAAACACTTTTGAAAAATAAGTCACAGCAAATATGTAACAATTTAGCAAGGATGTAATGATCATTTACATGCTTTTGGTATCATAAATAATACTTATTGATTTTTTAAAAACGTTTCTCAATAAAAAGACTCTTCATAGATTGTTTACCCTTTTTCTGATGCTAAAAAAATAAGTATAAATAGGTTCTGGTTGACGCCATATTTTTGTCATCGGCAGACGTAGCGAAGTGCGTGGACGCGCCAGTGTTGCACGTGAACGCGGATGACCCGGAGGCGGTCGCGCACGTGGCCCGCATCGCCATCGAGTACCGCTGCAAGTTCAAGAAGGACGTCGTGCTCGACCTGGTCTGCTACCGCCGCTTCGGCCACAGCGAGGAGGACGAGCCCATGTTCACGCAGCCGTTCATGTACAAGAAGATCAAGACCATGCAGACTGGTTCGTTTTATTGCAGTCATATCTAAGGGACTTCATGGATTGGAAATCAGATTAACTTTGGGAGTGCCGTATCCTACCGGCTGCGCCATGTTAAATTATTTATTATCTGGAGAGACCAATGAGAACACACACAGTTGGATCTTAGACTGACTTTATTTTAAATATTTTACAGATACTGCTATAGAGAAACCATGGCGCGGTAGAAAGTGCTCACTTCATAGTCTTTAATGCCAGAAATCGATAGACATAGCTTTATAACATCAAAAAGTACAAGCCGTAATGTGAAATCTTTTGCAGTGTTTTTTATTATACGGCCTCTCAAGCAGAAGATCGTTTGTTCCAATCCATAGACTCGCACTACTGTGAGGAATGAGCTTTACGGTGCAGGAAAACATCGTGAGGAACCCTGGAGAAACCTGCGAAATAATTCAACGTGTGTGTAGTTCACATTCCACATTGGGCCCGCGTGGGAACTAGACCCGAGCACTCTCATTCTGAGAGCCCTATGCCAGCAGTGGGACGCATTGGATGATTAATGGCGATGCCGACTCTTCCATTGAGAACTTTGGGGCTAATCCTTTGCCAACAGGGGCATCCGTCAGGTCTTACAAGAATTAACACTAGCTAACCATTTTCTTTTCTCTTCCATTCAACTCCAACCAGTGGATTTGATGTACAAAGAGCGGCTGAAGCAAGAGGGCCTGGTCAGCGAAGCAGACATCAAAGGTTGGGAGAAGGAGTACACGGACACGCTAAACAAGCACTTCGAGCTCGCCAAGAAAATCACGAAGCTCAGCATCATGGATTGGATTGACACGCCTTGGACTGGATTCTTCGAGGCTACAGACCCCAAAAAGGTTTGGCAAACCTTACTAGACTGTACAATCGAACTCTTAAACATCTAAGCAAAAATTCGATCAAAAATATCTGCGCACACTACTATGCCATTGATAATAGAGTCCTGTTGACATATTTTTAAACAAATTTTTGCTCAGAAGTTTAAGCATACGACTGTAAATACGGTCAGCATCGCCTCTAGCCCTTGATCAAGGTATAGAGCGAGATTGTCTACACCACCTCCGCGCCTCTCCTAAATTTTATTTTGCACTGGAAACTGGAAAATGGCGCCCCTCCCATCTGGCGCTTAAAGCTCCTCTTACTCCCCACGGCCGGCGCTGAATACGGTATTTGACAATTTCAGAATTTGCCATAACCTTTAAACTGCTATGAAAATATACATAGATAAAGCGAATTCTGCGATTTCACCCACTGCTTGCCTCATTGATAAGACAAACTGTCCGTATTGTTTACTTAGTTAGAACCTTTACCTTTTGATCAGATCCAAGAAACAGGCATCAGCCAGACGACTATCAACACCATTTCGAACCACTTCTGCAAAGCACCCGAGCCGTGGGCCTTCGAACTACACAAGGGTATCGGCAGGATACTGCAGAACAGAGAGAAGATGGTGAGTAACAAATATGACCTTGCCTATATATTGTATTCCGATCCAATTTATGACAAGCAAAGCAAAGCAATTTAAACAAAGACGCCATTAACCCGACCATAGACATTTAGTGATGTTAAAATCTAGAACCTATTGCAAAATAATTAATCTGTTCAGTAAATCGATTATTTATTAATTGAATAGATCAACGTATTTTTGTCTATTTTGTTATTTACAATACTTGGTTTAATTCCAAAGACTGTTTTTTCAATTATAAAAGCAGTAACTTTTTTAATTTTAAGAAAAGTAAATATTTGATTCGATCCAGTGGGTTTTTATACAAGGATTTTGATGAAATCGGTTTGTTTACACTTTTAATAAATTGGATAGGCATAACGTAGGTATAGAAGATGGCACCCATATTGGTGGATGTTCTACGCAGTCACAGATGTAGAGGTGTAAAGTACTACGAGCAAAGCTAAGTCGTCCAAGTACCTACGAAAGAAAAATATTTCATCGGTCGTTTTCTTCGGTTACATTACCAACGTGGTCTAAAACAGCTTACGTTTAATCGCGGGTACTTGTCATACGTACTCAGTATGACTTCAAAACAGCTATTAAGTAGGTACTTAATCCTACGAAATACCAGACTATATGAGTAAGATTGGCAGGTGAAGGAGGGCATAGCGGACTGGGCGATGGGCGAGGCCCTGGCTTACGGCTCTCTGCTGCGAGACAAGATCCACGTCCGTCTGACCGGCGAGGACGTCGAGCGAGGCACCATGGCTCACAGGTAGGTACCTACATCCAATCACTACTTAATCTAGGTATATTTATTTTGCTATGGGGAGTTTCAAGTGTTACGTTATCAGTGCCGGTCCTAAGGTAGAGTAAGAGGGCCAGATGGCAAGGGGCGCCATTTTTCTGGTTCCAGTCCAAAATAATATTTAGAAAATGGTACCTTTTGAGAGGCGCGGAAGGGGTATAGACAATCTCGGGTCTACCTTGACGACTGGAGCTGACACTAGCACAGTACGAGTACCTACTCGTACTTTATCATAAGATACCCGTTTATCTAAGCTCTCTTTGCCTTCTCCATCTACTGTATGCGCTGATCTCCTGCAGTGTAGTGTGTATCCATGAGTAGTGAGTAATTACCATTACGTATCCAACTCGTGCATTTGCCACCATAATAAAAGAAAACACGCGACTGTAAAGTTTCCCAAGGCTTGGAAAAACGCCCGTCCTGGCTGTAGACCGCTATTCTATTATGTACCCCCCCCCCCTTAATATGTAAGACTAACTCTTACTCTCAAGAGGTTGTCATGTACAGACACCACGTGTTGCACCACCAAGGCGTGGACGGCGCCACGCACCACGTGTTCGACACGCTGTATCCAGACCAGGCGCACTACAGCTTGCACAACAGCTCGCTCTCAGAGTTCGGTGAGTTTCTCTCCTCAAACACCTTTTGCTATCGACCATTTACTTTTTCATCTTAGCTGGCTTCTTATTTGGAGGAGTTCTACTCGTACTTTGCAAATACCTGCGGAACCTACCATAAAATCATAAAAATTGGCTGAGCTAGTTTGCGTTCTTGTTCTTTCGTCAATATTGCAGTTTCGACCCGACATTAGCTGGCCTCAAACCAGTCGCAGAAATCCGTCTTTTCTTTGGTCGTAGCTCCAACTTTGCTTCTGTTGTTACTTTTTCAACGAACTAAACATTACTAGAAACTATAAGTTTACTATACTTACTTAGGTACAGAGTAATATTGGCACATCCAACGTTTAAAATCGGTTAGAATTACGATCAATAAGCGTCTAGATACTGTTAGTTCATACCATAATACCCTACAGATGTCGCGTAGGCTTATGTTCCTATTAGCTGCACGACAATCTCGTTGCCTGACGTTTTCAAACATCACTCTGTGACGAGCCGTCCATATTTCCAGGCATCCTGGGATTCGAGGTGGGCTACTCGTACTCCAGTCCTTTCCTCCTCACCATCTGGGAGGCGCAGTACGGCGACTTCGCTGACACGGCGCAGCCCGTGTTTGACACGTTCATCGCCAACGGGGAGAGCAAGTGGATCTGCCAATCGGGACTCGTGGTGCAGCTGCCGCATGGGATTGACGGAGCTGTTAGTCCATCTATAATTGATTTGTTTAGCGAATTTAGCGCAACCGATCTAGGTAAGCAACTATAAATATCAATGACTCCTGGACACTCCTTACAGCAGCACCGTATGTGCTATTGCATATGCATGGCCTTACCAAGTAAATAACCTTTTTTTTATTAAGTTATTTTCTGAATGTGCTTGGATTTGAGGCTGCTCTTGAACACCCGGAATAAATGAAATTAGATACATCAAAAAAAATATGCGAGAAGGGACAGTCGAAGGCATAAATATCTGTACAGCTATAGCGTCAAATATTATACATCGTCCGAGTAGGTACAGACTAAACCGGCACGTCATTCATTATACCTACTTTACTAGGTATTTGTAAAGTTTGTACCTGACAGGGCCCAGAGCACTCTTCAGCCCGCGTGGAGCGCTATCTTCTGCAAGCCGACGACGACGAAGACAACATACCCGATCTCGACGACAAGGAACTTGTCTGTAAGCAGCACTAATACCTACTAATAATATCACTTTACGTTAGACTTTTGAACACAACACCGCCTAGTTGTCTCAGACTCTACGTAAGCAGTCCTGGAGCTGTCGTCTACATTAGGTTAACGCGGAGTAGATGATAATTTAAAAAGTTTTAACCTTTTAGATGCCAGACGCCAGTGTCGTCTAAAAAAACTGATAGTTTATTAAAAATTTTATGCGATGTCAGTGATGACAATGAAGTCGGTATGGCTAAGGTTTTGGACACTAATTAAATGTTGTTGGATTTTCCGGGTTTCCTTTTAACGAGAATGTTCACTCCACGAATACTTATAGGTACTTTACCAATTAGGCATATGGCTATGACAACCATAATTCGACGAAACCTAATTTGAGACAAAGATTAGATCGTACCTATTTGTCAATAAAGCAACTATGTGCATGTAGAGAAGCATTGTATTCCTAGAAGTTTGTCTTTCATTCCGTAGTAAAACAGCTACGAGCAGCTAATTGGATCGTTTGCAACGTCACCACGCCCGCGAACTACTTCCACATGATGCGGCGGCAGATCGCGATGCCGTTCCGGAAGCCGCTGATCCTCATGACACCGAAGGTCGGCCTGAAGCACCCCTTCTACCGGTCGCCCTTCACAGACTTTCTGCCGGGAACTACTTTCCAAAGGTATCACACATTTATAGCAATAAACCTTCAAAGGTCAAATGATGGATAGTCTAGGAAAACGCGGTGCTTTCGAGTATCAACAATTCTATTGAGTCGTTGCTGCCATCTTTTTTTTAAGTTTCATCTTTCAAACGCCTCATCTTTCAGCTACCAGCTACCTATTGCTAGCTACTCCACTAAGGCAATTTATTAACTACTTAATAAATGCTTAAAAATAAATTATCCCCACAGAGCTATAAAGGAAAGTGGTCCTGCCGCTCAGAGCCCAGAAGGTGTCCAGAAACTGATCTTTTGCTCGGGCAAAGTGTCCATAACTATTGATGAACTCCGGAAAGAGAAGAAATTGGAAGACAAAATCGCAATGTGCCGCATTGAACAGCTATACCCGTTCCCTTATGACATTGTACTGCAGGAGTTCTGCCGCTACCCGAAGGCGAAGGTGTTCTTCTGCCAAGAGGAGCATAAGAACCAAGGGCCCTGGATCTTTTGCAAAGTGCGCATGGAGAATCTATTTGGAAAAAAGATTGGGTAAGCCTAAAAACCAAATAAAAAGTGAAAACGTAGTGCTGTGTGGGTTACAGAAACAGCGCCTTGCCTTGTGCGCGTAACTGAATGTACCTACTTATTTATACCTACCTACACTTCGACGTTCGCAGAACTTCGTCTTTACTTTAATTCGATCTGAGGGATAAGCATCTAAGATAAATGCTCTTATCTTCTGCTGAGACACTCATAGCTTCCACCTTCATGTTGCTGTTTTTAACTGTTTGCTTGCAGCTAGTGGAGTGGTAATATTTATTCCCTATAGATTGTCTATCCACTTAATTCCTAACACCGGCTACTGACGTTAGCGCAACATGTCCTGCTTTTAGTTATGCGTTTTTATAGCTTTAATCCAGCGTTTCTGATAGCACATATATTTCCTGTTTGACCTGTACTTATCTCATTAAGTACCTATGTATGATCTTATTTAATATTTTACAGATGCATCACTCGGCCGCCCAGCTCTGCATCTGCTACTGGCATAAAGTGGATCCACGCGAAAGAACTGAAGGAGCTCAAAGAAAAAATTATTGAATTGTGATGTGACAGGACTACCTAACTAATAGGAATAGGGTACAAATTATAGTGTTGTATAAGTTATTATGGATTGTTAAAAAATTGTGTAAGTATTTAAATGACTAATTTTTAGAAACATTGTAAATAAAGTCCTTTGCTGGTGATGTTCATAAGTTCATTATTTTTGTGCGTACTATACAAGAACCTCTAAGGATGCGCTTCCATTGAGGAAAAATAAAGCAAAGGCGTGCTAGTTCGTCGCCGGACTCTTTAGATTAGTATAATTATATAACATCAATGGCAGCAGCTACAAATACCATGGCACCCGTACCACGAAGACTACCAAAACCCATACAGCGATAAAATTTGCCTTTGACACTATTGTACAATGTACTTTTGATACACCACCTGTTGTAAACTAGTCCTTCCTTCTTTCTGTAAAAAAGGTTGCCTGGAAGAGATCGCTCTTAAGCGATAAGGCCGCCTATTGCTTACCTTGTATTTTTTTCTCTGTGTATCTGTTTTCTGTATCGCTTACTATTTCTGGTGTACAATAAAGAGTCTTTGTATTGTATTAGGTATATTGTACAATCCGTAACGAAGACAAGACGAAGACGAATCAAAGGTGTCGACCTCACGTGACCTCAGATTTATTAAAATAGTCCAAGCAAAGGAGAGAACAGATATGTGTGCACATACTTGACGGGTAACACATAAGGCTACGTTTCCACCAGAGATGTGCGAGGATGTGTTGCGATGAATGTGTTTATCATGACCATGACATAACACGTCAGTTTTCTACATAATTTGTGACATAAACCAATAGAAACGCTTCTTTTAACTATTCTCGCCATATTCTCGCTCAGTGCATCTTAGTGGAAACAGCTCGGCGGAGCGAGGATAGGTATGTATGCATGTATATATGTAAACTCTTTGTTGTACAAAAGAAAAGAAAAATTGACAAACTTTGAGATACTTGTACAAAGGCGGACTTATCCCTTTAAGGGATTTCTACCAGTCAACCTTTGAGTGGATGAAAGGAGCAATCAGTTGGGGACCGACAAAAAGTGAGTCAAAAATTGTGGAAGCTACAATACAATGCTTTAAAGAATATAATACATTAACTAATATAAACAAATAAACTACTACATAAAAAAAGATATAGATAAATGAAGCAGGATATGATATCATGTAGAATAGGTAAATGAAGCATTGCTATATTTGTTCATGACATGACAAACTCATTGCGACACATCATCGAACATCTCTGGTGGAAACGCAGCCTAAGACTGTTGTTATTGTTGTTGTCCTTTGGTACCCCAGTGGTACAAAGGGCCTTCGTGAGACGTCGCCATCCGCTCCTGTCCTGCGCCTGTTAGTCCGCGTCCCTCAAAACTCAGCCCGGCCGCCCGCAGCTCGGTGTCCACGATGCGCTGCTCCCATGCAGCCTCCACGTGAACGCGACCCTGGCTGGCTGTATTGTATTGTAGCCTAAGACTGGATTGAATATATTTTTTACATTTGTAATCAGATTTCGAAGGATTAAACACCTTTGGCTTTGGCAAAGTGAAAAATCTTGAAGAAACTGACACTGACACTGACAGTGACATGACTTCGTTCCCAGTTTTGTTTGGTTATGTTTGTAAAAAGTTTTGAAAACAAAAAATTGTAATCGGTTTTCTCGTTTTTCTGTCCGTCATGTCATATTTTGATTATTTTTGTAAGACTGCAAATAATGAAGCCTCTGCGAAAGAAAACAGCGAAGCTATTAAGGGCACATGTAATTTATGTGCCCTAAAGAAGAACAAATAATGTAAGTTTCTGAAATCAGTATTTATTTTAAATTTGCACTTTAAAATTACGTGGAATTTGCATTATATTTACTTATTGCTATTATTGGATAAATTACAGGAGAGAAAAGGCTAAGATGGTGCATGTGTTGGAGGTTATAGACGGTCAGAAGATGCTCATAAAATGCTACAGTAGGTCCGCAGCAGATTCCGTCGTAGCTGTACCAGCGCTACTGAGACCCAACTTGGTTCTGCGCCGCACTGTGCGGCACCTTCTTTTCGTGTATGTTCACTACTGATGATTTAATTATTTTTCATTAACTAAAAGCAAACAAATAAACAGGTGATGACCATCATTTCTGAAATGTCTGTAACGCCAGAGGGCCACAATAATTTCCTAACGATGTTTTTCTTCACTGTAAAGCTCATGATAAATTTCAAATCTAATTGTGCACATATTTTTGGGAAAAATCTCAGGTGCAAGCCTAGGTTCAAACACAGAACCTTCTGTTTGAGAGGGCTTAAGTCAAGCCCATTAGGCTACCACAACTACCTGTAGGCCATGAACAACTTGGTCTACATTTTTGAACTACACCACTAACTAACAGCAACATTCAATGTGAACTGGAAAAAGTGAAGTTTTGCAAGATGCATTAGTTCTGTTTCTTGCCTTGTCCATTAAAGATCTTTGTCACACTCTATTTCAATTCTAGTGTAACAAAAAGATGCCAGACTTTGTTATGTATCGACTTGTGATGATGCTTTTTGACTGATCGACTGGCACTAATCATTACGACTGGCTCACGATGATTGCATCAAATTACTAGAGCCCATGATTCGATTTCACACATATTTTGGATACAAGTTAGTACTGGTGCTTTTTTAATTAGTTTTAATGTAAGACTTATATGACTAAGATATACATGGATACTAATCATATATTCATGCATAGGTATGATTAACATTTAAAAAAACCACGATGAATTTAAGAAAAAAACATACTTTATGGCCCACTACAATCATACATACATTAAATTCTTGGCATTCTTGCTTTCCTCATTTTAATTAGCTTTATGTTATTTATAGTAGGTATTGGCCAAATTATTTTCTGTGCAGTAATATCCCTTCATACCCTTGTAAATTGCAAATCCAGCCTCTGACTTAGCTTCTGAATATCAGTATATGTATATGTAACATGCTGTACATTTAAAATTGCTTACTTACCATCACTATTTAAAAAAATCTCGTATCTCAAATTAATGATTGATTGATCGCAATAAATGAATATGAATATGGATTTTGAGGTATGAGTTTTTTTAAAGTTCTTGTCCTTATTAATGAATATAAAAGCGAAAGTAAATCTGTCTTTTTCTGCTTCATGCTTAAACTGCTGAACCAATTAAGATGAAATTTAGTATGGAGATAGTGCGAGACTCTAGGCAGGACATAGGATATTTTTTATCCCCGAAAATTGTATAGTTCCCGCGTGATACAGATAAACATATTTTTCGCATATTGAGAACCGGGCAAAAGCTAATTGTCTATAACAATAAGGAAATAAAATAACATAGTGACTGTTTATTTCAGACTCTGTGAGTATCCAATTAAAGTTTATGACCCAGTTCTAAACAAGAAATTGCTATTGGAATGTTTGAAGTGGTATTTGAGCTGTTATGACTCTTTGGACCAGTACACTGGGATCCTGAAAGAAACAATTGATTTGTCTCTTTCTGTCGCGGCCATAGACTTTACTTCTGATGGGCCAGAAACCAAGTGTGACAGGATACTCATGGAGAGTTTGTATATTTTGTGTAATTTGGATGACGTCCATCCAATGTTTAGGTACTGGAATTTGAGAAAGGAAATTAAGAGGTTAGTTTTTGTAATGATTCAGTCATAAAAAAATATATTATCATAAATCTGTTGTTTTTAAATATGCCAACTTTTATTCTTTGCTGCAATGAAATGTTTGTCTAATATCATGCTAAGGAGGCCTTGAAATACCCATGATTTCAGATCAGAATAATATTTTTTTAGCGAGCCTAGCTTAAAGTTAGCCTATAATATAGCATTGGCCAACTTCAACGGGAATTACATCAGAGTTTGCAAGCAGCTGGAAAACCTGTGCCCACTGACATATTGCGCCCTGTGTCTGCATTTGCCGAGATTACAAAGGTGAATAGTTTTTAAGACTTCAGACCTTTCAGTTCAGCACTCCAAAAATTACCCACACTTAATAAATGTTCACTCGTTCTTGATGCTCTCCATATTATATTCTATCTTAGCTCTTTGTAGTGGTCATTCAAATAATATTTAAGCTGAATTTTAATACTTTTGACTCCCCCTCCCACTTGTCAGCAACCGGGCAACCGGAAGACGAAGCGTTGGCAGGCCTCCCACCAGGTGGACTGACGACATCGTGAGAGTTGCGGGAAACCGGTGGATGCAAGTGGCGAGTTGCTGTTCATTGTGGCGTTCAAAAGGGGAGGCCTTTGTTCAACAGTGGACGTCTTCCGGCTGATGATGATGATGAATTCTTGATTGACCCCTGTATACTACCCAGGTGCGCCCTGCAAGTGATGAGCGTCGCCTACAACAAGCTGGCAGTGCCGACGCGCGCGCTGCGGGACTGGCTGCGTTTCAACAGCGCGGACGAGGCGCGCCAGGCCTGCAGACACTACGGGCTGGCGGCGGAGAGCGAAACGGTTAAGTTTATCAAGGGGGACTTCCGAGCTGATGCTGCTTTGGTAACTTTTTTCTTTTCAGTGAGTTAACCTCTCCACCGCCACAAAACAAACGAAGTGACGTGCTGTATGCGCCACAGAAAAACCAGCGACAAATCGACTAGATTTTTAATTCCATTGCAGAAGGATTAATTTCAAGTTAGATGGTGGTCATGTATAGATGATCGTGGCGTGCGAGGCATTCCATTGGCTGTCAGTACTAGATGACTGGGGCGGTGAAGAGGTTAATAGGCCTTTGGATTCATAGGCTCAGCGATTTTTTTAGGCATCTCAGCAAATATGGTTAACGTAAAATTAAAGACCATGCTGAGTCTTGTTTGATCAAAGTTGCTGCAGACGTTTGACCCGAGAAAACCGATCGAATATTCGCCAGGCGTGTTATACACAGATTTTTATTTGCGTCCTTTCTGGAAATGGACAAAACTTTTTTATGCGCATGTAAACTCAAAGAAACTGGATCGCCTACCAGGGTGGAACCTTTGTGCTACTATTGTCATTTTGACATCCCATACACTTGCCAAAGGAATCACAGCGAAATTGAATATGAAAAGGTTTCACCCTGGTACGTGGTTCAGTTTCCTTGACCGTACGTTCATTTTTTTAATTCTGAAGCCAAGAAGAGTGATTAAAACTTTTTTTAATGTTTTTATTTTTTAAAAGGCTGAACATAAACAATCTACTCTATGGGCTGAATGATCTTCATCTAGCAACTATTTCAGCTTCCACCAGCGAAACAGCTTCTACAGGATGAGAAGATGGATCTGTCAATAGTCAACATAATTACTTATGTTACGGAAAAGCAAGAACAGCCACATGGCGAATTATAACTCCAACCACAGACAAGGACACAACGGGCAATAAAAATGTATTTATTTTACGGCGTCGAAAATCATTTCATGTGCCTTCTATGTAGTAGTAAAATATGTAGAAGGTTCTAAGATATATTTATTGTTATCTAATTTTAATTAATCATATTGATCTCATAATCATGTGTTAATTACTTGTTAAAATATGGAGAATAAAACAATATTTTATATAAAGGAATCCTTTATTATTTACATAAGAAAATTCACCTAATTATGATGACTAATTACAGTGGACAACAAAATCTATCTAATATCAAACGGCTGCATGGCTCCCATTATGTGTAGCCGAAATAACCATGTCAAGTTCTTTTACAAATATCTTTGTTGACAATTCTACAGCCAGCATCCCGATATAAATCTAAACGGCGCGTTGGGAACATCAGAATAATAAAACGAGCATTTATTGCCCCGAAAAAATGTATAAAAGTCCCGTTTTACTTTAAAATTAGAGAAGATGCTGACGGTACAACTATTATTTCATTTAGTTATTGTTTGTTCCTTATACATAAACATAAAATATATTGAAGCCAAATAACTAGTGGGCAAATGTTGGGACTCCAAAGTTACCCTACGTTTTACCGTTATCGTAATTGTGTATTGGTTGGACACTTATACCAAAATAATGGATAATGTTAACCAAGTGAATACACCTTCGAGAATGGAGGTGAAAAATAAATAAACCCTGAAATTACAGTCTCAACAACACGATGCTGCTATTGCTTTAAATGCCGGGATTTGTGTGTAAGTGGAAGATTAAAATAGTGCTATATCATCGCATTACCAACTGAAGCCTGAGACAGAGCCGCAGCAGCGCGCAATTTAGAACTTGATTAAAAAAGTTGGAATTAAAATGGTAACAAGATTATCAAAAACTTGTACACCATTGTGTATTTGACAAGAAAATGGGCACCAACACGATTAATATGCCATATAAAGTTGTATCACAGGTAATGAATACTTTGGTAGGTTAGCGAACGCATCGCCAATATCATTCCCAGATCCTACAAAGTTGTTTAGTTCGGTAACTAATTCGTGTTTAATCTCGAACACAAATCACTAGTCAGCAACCTGTGCTTTTTCACAGAAAATAGGAAACATTAAAGCGATTATTAAACACTAATAAATAAGTAACATACTTTAGACGGTTAACACAAACAGCATTTACATATTTCATAATCATAAGTTTGTCCTCTCATAGAATTCCCTAAAAATACAAAACAATTTCTTTACTGGATATCTAAATATTCAATAGCTGATCTCATTTTCGTATGTACATAGTTCGGGTAGCACCGAGATGTAAAGGAAGGTAAATATAATAACGAACTAAAATCACAAGGAAACTATAAACCTAAAATAAATTCAATCGAGCAAGTAAAATGTCATTCATCAGTTTCTTAGACGATAGCCTTCGTGATTTTATTGCTATAAAACAAGTTAATAAATAACTTTTAAAACAACAAGTTCTAATGTTCAAAAGATATACATAATTCCACTATATGGTACACGTGTGACGTTAGATGCAACGGTTGCCTTTCGCCTGGGTCGCGCAGTCTGCATAAGCCACGGCAAACTTCAAAGTTACTCGGCTAAACAATGCGCAAATGATTTGACATGACATGACCCTTTTATTTTTACGCGTAACTATAAATATTGAGAACGCTAAGTATACTTGAATGTTCGCGGACGATCTCGAACCGTACGAAATATACACTCTAGTTCTCTTGATAAATGAAATGTGTAATAAAATATGAACCGCAATTATTTAGACACTAGTAACATTAACAAGTTTATAATTTATTTATTAAGGTCTCCTTATACTGTTTCGGTAACTATCACTGATGGGTTTCATTGCATTCTACAATTTGACCGCCAACGGAATCGAGCCACGGACCAATGACGTAGAATGACAACCAGTACTGTTGCAACCGAAAGACAACATTCAAAACAAATAAATTACGCCACAATATAACAGAACTTGCATTCAACTGCATTTTCTGCAGTATTAAATTAACCGCACTTAATTCTGACAGTTAACAACATAAAACTAAAACCTTATATGGACCAGTTAATTCATTGCAATCAAATGAATGTCCATCCATGAAAGAGTCCATACCAGGTTCTAGTATAGTTCAGCTGTCAAGTTACGTCACTAATCATTGTTTATGAAATTCAAGTTATATCACTGTATTTCTAGAACAAGCGGCAGCAACTTGCTATGTCAATTAATGAGCTCTCTCTCATCAAGTTGGAAAGTGAGGAAAAAAATGGCACGCTGGCCGTTCCAGACGATTAACAAATCGTGTCATGTCCCGCTTGTCGCTCAGTGCGTGTCTCTAGTTCAAAAGTTACACAGCGACAGAGCAAGTTGCGGCTACTAGTACTAGGACGTTGTTCGGTCAAGTTGCAGAAGTAAAAGGTGTCCTAATTTCACTGTGGCTTCAGCAACTTCGACTGCCTCTAAGACTCGCGTAAATTCGCGAGCGCGTCACAAATTTGAATCTAAAAGTACCTCAATCTCCCCCGTGCTCGTGCAACGCCTCAAATGTAAGCTCCTCTTATAGCAGGGCGATCAGAACTAAACCAGTCCGTAAGAAGTTTCAAGGTTGAGGCTGGTTTATACGCCATTATGTGAGCTGTATCTTCGAGGCGCGACGCACTCGGTCAGAGACTGCGCCAGTACTGCGCTTACTGTTTTAGTAGGCGAGAAAGGCGTCGTCGAACAATTCGAGCTCGTGGGCGAGGTAGTTGGCTTTGTTCCGCAGTTTCTTGGCGGAGGAGGACGCGTCGTCTAGCATCTTGATGGCCTCGCGCACCTCGCTCAGTTCCTCGTCCATTTCCGTCGTCGCTTCGTCGATGAGTCGGCAGAGGCGCGCGAACATCGTTGATAGTTCCCTGGAAAACGACAGGAAAATAAGTAACCTTAATCTAAATCAGCATTTTGGGAAAACTGCCAATTTCTAACATAATAACATAAATGACGTCACCAGCGCTAGGGTATCACATCATGCTACCCGATGACTAGATAGCCCTAGGGTCGCTACGATCTTTCGGACCGTTCTACCCGTTACCTAAAAAAATCCATTTTCCAAAATGTGCTCTTCCCAAAAGATATGTTTGTCTTGATATCCGTTTCCCAAAACACCCGTTCCCAAAAACATCCGGTCCCGTCCCACTACATTTTCCTAAATCCGGTAACGGTAGTATGATGGTGATAACGGATGTTTTGAGAACGGATGATTTGAGATCGGATGCTTTGAGAAACGGATGTTTTGGCAACAAGGACGAATATTCGAGCGTTTCAACCGCCTCATATATCTGGTCACATTTTTTACGAATTGGCTGTAGATTTTGATGTTGTTTTCGATTATTTTAGAGTTCCTGTATTTCTACCAGATAACTAAAAAACTGTATCAAAATATTTGGCTATTGTTACAGAAAAGTGTGTAGAAAAATTAGACGGTTGAAACGCTCGAATAAATGCCCACGAATGTTTTCAGAAACGGATGTTTTCGGAAACGGATGTTTTTAGGTAGGTACAGATGTTTTGAGAACGGATATAACGGTCCGCACCGAAAGGCGCTAGAACAGTGCGGTATAGGGTATACGGTATACGGTATACTGACTGTTGCACTTGGTGGCTGCAGTTGGCGGAGGTGAGGTCCACGATGAGCCTGAGCTTGTTGCTGGCGTGCGCGACGTACTGCCGCTTGAAGACGCGCTCCTGCGCCTTGCCGGTCCACGTGAGCCGCTCGTACAGGTACAGCGCGCCGTACACCGCGCCCGTCACCGCCACTATGCGCCATCCCACAGTCTTCAACAGCTGAACGAAGAACGACACATAACAAAGTTAATAATAATATACAGGTTGGAGACATTTTTCCTATAGATAGCACTACAGCAGCGAGGCCGGTATAAGAGACCCCTGAAGTCAAACTGACAACCGTAGTTGGTCAAATTTAACTTGCAAGATTTGATTACCAGACAGACAGACAACGGGACAGATGCAACCTAACGCAAAAAGAAGAGGATATTAAAAATATGCGGTTTGAAAAATCTCACGTGAGTTTAGTAGAGGGCGGGACGGGGTCGAACAAAATCTCACGATATCTCACCAAGGGGAGAGGGGGGAGTCGAAAATTCGTCAAATTCGCCTCACGTATTTTACGCATCATTATTAGCAATAATGGTCTTTCGGAAAGCGCTACTAGTATAAAAAATGGCATGTTAGAGAGCACTTCGTGGCTTACTTACGTTTTGATTTTGATTACAATATTATTTATATTCCCACCAAATGTTTAGATCTATTATTTTTAGTTTGTTTATGGTTTATCGAGGATTATGTACAATCCGGACTGGGCCCGCATGGGCACTACGGCCCAAGCCCTTTCATTCAGAGAGGTGACCTGTGCCCATCAGTAAGGCATTATAATGCTGTGATGATGGATGTCTTATACCCAATGACATAATGTCTCACCAGTCCAGAGAGCAGCAGGCCGCCCATGGTGCCCTGCGAAGTGAGGGCGCCCAGCGCGAACTTCGAGACCATGGACCACTCCTCGGCGCTGAAGGGGCCCAGCACGCCCGGCGCCGCCCGCGCCAGCTCCGCCGGCACCGGCACCGGCGTGATCGTCGGAGGGATCTGCACACAGAAACAATCTCTGAGCATTGCTTACCTTATACACCTCATCAATAGCGTGGAAGTCTTACGTAAATATTTACGTGATCCAGGAACTAGGAAAGTGAGAGAAGTGTACAGACTGACCAACTCATTTGTGAGTCAAACCAATATACTACGCTTTATGCGACCAACATTAAAACTTATTCGATTTACAGATTAGTTGGTCAGCCTGTAAATTTAGCATATCTTCGGATGCAACACGTCATAGAAAGTTACTGCAATGTACACAAGCTTTGCCATGCTTGTTATCATTATCTTATCACTGACAACACGTTAAAAAAATAGGCAATGTCTGAACTTCTTCGGCTTATTAATTTACCAGGATAAATAAATAAATATCACGGGACAATTCACACCAACTGACCTAGTCCCAAAGTAAGCTTAGCAAAGCTTGTGTTATGGGTACTAAGCAACGGATAAATATAATTATATAGATAGATACATACTTAAATACATATTAAACACCCAAGACCCGAGAACAAACATTCGTATATTTCATACAAAATATCTGCCCCGACGCGGGAATCGAACCCGGGACCTCAAGCTTCGTAGTCAGGTTCTCTAACCACTAGGCCATCTGGTCGTCCAATAAATAGGATATAATACTTAACAGATAAAAAGGATAAAAAATGCTTTATTTTTCACAAAATTACTATAAAGTGCAGGAGTTAACTCATTTCAGTGGGACATACTTCCTTCTAAGCTTTAATTACTCTGCAGTCAGGTTAGTTTTTATATCATGAACTTATTTAGATATCATAAAGTAAACACTGTAAAAGTAACATTGCCTCAAAACCAACAGTAAAATGTCTACTCGGTGTCAGTATCAGTACTCACTTGCGTGTACTGCGGCGCGTTTTTGAGCGTAGTCTTGTGTTGTCCGCGGCCCTGGAACCTTTGGATGATGGCGGTGAGCCCGTAGGAGAACCGGAACGAGAGGTCCTCGCTGAAGTCGGCGCACAGGTTGTCGCAGTTCAGTCGGTACAGCACCTCGAACGGCTGCTGGTGCGGGGAGATCACCGACGCCGCCGCCGCGCGCTTGTGTATTGGCAGGATGTTGTACATGCGCTCTGCCGACGTCCATACATAATTATACAGGGTCCCATCCAAATGGGTCAGACTATGAATAAGTCAGAAACTATAAGAGAGCGGAAGTTCTTAGGAACCATGGCGTCGATATAGATTTAATAAAAATGGCATTCAATTAAAAAAGAATCGGACCTGGTCGAAATTCTGTCATTTAGGCTCGAGAGATCAGTTTCCTAAAACACCCGTAGACTAGACGCTTGAAATATTTACAGAATATTTAGTCGTATATTCACTTTAAAAATAAATAATTAAATTAAATTAAAATAAATATTTAAGGGGGACTCCCATACAACAAACGTGGTTTTTAGTGCCAATGTCTAATGTATAGATAATGGTACGGAACCCTTCGTGCGACTTGGCCGGTGGGCGGTATTATTTTTTTTATTCGACTGGATGGCAAACGAGCAAGTGGGTCGCCTGATGGTAAGAGATCATTACCGCCCATAAACATCTGCAACACCAGGGGTATTGCAGATGCGTTGCCAACCTAGAGGCCTAAGATGGGATACCTCAAGTGCCAGTGATTTCACCGGCTGTCTTACTCTCCACGCCGAAACACAACAGTGCAAGCACTGCTGCTTCACGGCAGGATTAGCGAGCAAGATGGTGGTAGCAATCCGGGCGGACCTTGCACAAGGTCCTACCACCTGCAAAACATCTGGTGCTGTATTCGAACAGCAGTGACTGACCAGCCATCTCCTTCTGCGCCTCGTCCATCTCGTGTCCGATGTCGTGCGAGAGGCGCTTCTTGAGGCGCGAGCCGAGCCCCGCCTCCACGTGGCGGTGCAGCGCGCGCTTGTACTGGTCCAGCGCGGCGCGCTCCGGCCGGAACGGCGTGTCGTACTCGTCCACCAGGGCCGACAGACGGCGGATCTCCTGGCTCAGGGTCAGAGACACCTGGGGGGTATAACAGAGGTCTACTGCCTTATTTGCACACTAGCTGTCGCCCGCGACTCCGTCCGCGTACAATTCGTTTATCACTATCCCACGGGAACTATGCAATTATCCGGGATAAAACCATCTTATGTTCTTACCCGGGACTCCAACTATCTCCACACCGAACTTCGTCTCGACGGTTGAAACGTGAGAAGGTAACAGACAGACAGACAGAGTTACTTTCACATTTATAATATTAGTAGGGAAGTAGGGACCACGGTAGAACCACGGGACATAGGAGGTGGTACTGATGAAAGCAAATTAATTCTTTCTTTCTTTCCACACCTAGAAATCGTCGGCAAGACAAGAATAGTGCCTATATACAGTCTAAAGCTTCACTTAGATTTTAGACGTTTTTGCAATGCCCACGACTCGTTCGGCTTCGTTTATCGTTATTCTGCGGGAACTATGCAATTTTCCAGGATAAAAACTATCCTATGTCCTACCCCGGGACTCTCAATTATCTGTATACCAACTGTCATGAAATGCTAACAAACAAACTGATTTACAAAATTATCCATTTACATTATTAGTTTTTTAGCTTGTTTTGAAGTACGGCCCGCTCGGCTCGGCTGGTAGTGCTGATACCTTATGCTCGACGCTCTCCACCATTCGGTTAATCTTGTCCTTCATCTGTCGCGTGACGGCGGTGAGCTGTTCCTCGATGCCGCTGAGCTGTTCGTGCAGGATCCTTTGCTTCTCCACCTTGGCTGACTTCTGCTCGGTCGCGCTGTTGTACACCTGCAAATAGGTTTTTGTTTAAAGAATACACGCATTTCCTGTAGACAATTTTTTTAATACATTGTAATCGTACAGTCGAACAAATGATTCATGTACCAGGGTGGAACCTTTTATTAATCAATTTCACTATGATTTCCTTGTCAAAAGTATGGGTATTAGCACAAAGGTGCCACCCTGGGTCATGGTTCAGTTTGTTTGTACCTATATTGGACTCATTGGACACTGAAAATGGGTCTAAAACTCACTTGTAAGATTTAAGAGGGTGTGGAATCTAGCAACATCGTATGGTAAGGCCGTTTCCTAACTTGGCAGTGCAGTATTGTGATATAAAGTCAAAAGGCAAAGTATCTTAATTTTTAATTACAGTTTTTTTTTTTATGAATACTTGTCCAATTTCCCACAACTTTTTGGTATTAGCCAGCCCGTAAGGTGGAACTTTAAACTTGCCTGTGTTTCGAAATGGCCTTACAATACGCTACGTGCGAAGCCTTAAGGCTGAGTTTCCACCGAAGATGTGCGAGGAATGTTTTCATGAACCAATAAACGCTTCATTTACCTATCCTCGTACAGCACATCTCTGGTGGAAACAGCTAAGCGGAGCGATGCGAGGTAAATGAATGCCTCTACTACTAGTACTGGCGATAGACTATGTTATGACAGTGTTGTACAGTCGAGTTCATAAACTTGTGAGCAAAAATTTGATCAAAAATATCTGAACACGACTCTATTGTCAACGGCATAGAAGCGTGTTCAGATATTATAATGTCTTAAACTTTCGTGATTTTCACTCTGGTCAAAATACCACGCACAGGACTTATCACGCTAACACACACGAGTAATATTTACCTCGACGTTTCGGCAACATTACAGTGGCCGCGGTCACGAGTCGAGTCTATGGTAAGTGCGTGGTATTTTGACCGTGTTCAGATATTTTTGATCTTTTTTTTGGTTTATGAAGTGTCGTGTACCTGGTCCAGTTTGGCGACGACGTCGGCGGCGATGGCCTTCCCGCGGCGCGAGTGCTGCGCGAACTTGGTGCGCACGGCCGACTGGCTGATGCACTCCTCAAACTTGCGCTCGAAGTCCACGAACTCGAAGTAGCGCACCTGGTGGCCCTCCACCAGCGTCGGCGCTGGAAACATACCACCATAATTACAGTATGCTCCAAGGATTGACAAACTCAACTCCTCTGAATTAAATCAAAGTTATTATTAGCCAGCTGAAGCAGCGTTCAAAAGCATGACGTACTTAACCCCTATCAAAGTAGCGATTTATCAACCCAACCAGGAGGGGGGAAGGGGTTTGGGCCACAGTTTCCAAGCCGGCCCCGTACGGATTAGTAACTTCAGAAACTAATTTATGTACATGTACGTGAGGGTTTCCTCACGATATGTTCCTTCACCATAAAGCTCTTAGTAAATTCCAAATATATTTTTAAATTATATTAGATTATTTTTTTAATTATATTTAGATTTTTTTTCCAAGTTTCTTAATGCTCGGTGTGAAAAGTTGTATGAACCACTCAGGAGCAAAATTATTTTCATCTTGGGCTTTATAAACACTTGAATCCCTCGCTACGCCCAGGATTTTATTGTAGAATCCTTCGCTACATTTTGGATCCAATGTACGCCCTCGCCTTAAATACACCATTTTGCTCCCTCGTGACACAAATAACTATTGGCGCATAAATATGCGAACCTAGGTTCGAACCCACAACCCTCTACTTGAGAAGCCATAGGTCAAACTAGGCTACCACGGTTGGTTACACAAAGATCGTTAATAGCTCGAAAAAGAAAATATTTCATTCTTTTGAAAAACACTTGTGCTAATTTATCAGTTAATTCGCTAAAAGACTGTCCACATTTTTTTTTTATAATTATTATGTTTCTGACTCACAGGTGACGGGCTTCTCCCGTTCGCGCATGCGCGTGAGCAGCGCCTCCTTGGCGGAGATGAAGAAGATGCGCTCCTCGGCTTCCTTGGGAGTGCACACGCGCAGCTCGCGCGACAAGAAGTCTACGCAGCGGTTCGCGTGCTGCGTTCGGACCTAGGAAAAAATTATAATCGAAAATTAGCTGGAAATTAAGTTATAAACATCTGTCTTCTGCATGGTAACATAGGGTCTGGCTACACGCTCAATTATGCTTGCGCAAACTCCAATTTGCACAAGCAAGCATGTGCGTTAAGTAAGACGGCGAAACGGTATACCGCACAAATGGCTTTTTGGCGCCATACACTTTATGCGCCAAATTTAGCACAAGCCGTTTGCGCATGCAGGTCGCTACGTGTAACCGGGCCCATGGCGATGCTATAGTCTATACTATAATATCGTTCGGGGCACGTGGGAACGGATAGAGCATATTGCGCGCTCCCTTGCACTTTTCGTTTTGCGTAGGCGCGCGTTACGAAATTAATAGACCTTGATGGTTATTGGAGGATAACAACTGAAAGAGATGGATGACTGTACAATTGGATATGCGAAATATGTGATATAAAGGAATTAAGTAAGAGTGCTTGAAGGGAGAAACAGAATGGTGAAATAAATGGAAGCAATTTACCTGGTCTAAATATTCTGGCTCGGAGGCGGATGCGTCCCATCGGTTGTTCAGTATGAATATATTCGGCTGCGATATCTTTGTCGATACTTTGTGGAAAAAGTTTTTTTCCTGAAAAAGAAAAGTTTTTTTGTGTTATAATCTGATGGGAAATGATCACTTCTGTCTGTTTCCATCATGTCATAATCATAATTGTCTAGAAAAACTACTGGCGGAAGTTGATGCCACAATTTTCACTGTATGTGGCAGGAAGTGCCGAAGGAAAGATACAGTGGCAGATCGTCATTCACCTTGTGCAAGGTCCGCCCGGATTGCTACCACCATCTTGCTCGCTAATCCTGCCATGAAGCACCAGTGCTTGTACTGTTGTGTTTCGGCGTGGAGAGTAAGACAGCCGGTGAAATTACTGGCACTTTAGGTATCCCATCTTAGGCCTCTAGGTTGGCAACGCATCTGCAATCCCCCTGGTGTTGCGAGTGTCTATGGGCAGTGGTGATCTCTTACCATCAGGAGACCCACTTGCTCGTTTGCCATCCAGTCAAAAAAAAAAATGAAAGATACAGTGGCAGATCGTCATTCATCGAGATAGTGACGATGGAGTTTAGACATTCGGCGGGAGATGCGATGATGGAATTTCGCAGCAATGTTTGTCATGAACCAACGCTTCATTTTACCTATCCTCGCTCAGCACAGCTCTTGTGGAAACGGGTCAACGGAGCGAGTTTGTATATACAAAACAAGGGAAAAATGTATGCCAAGGATGAGTTGCGAAGTACTCAGTCACTAGTAGCCGGCCGGGCCATCTTTCACCTCTTACAAGCCCTGGGCACAACATGCTGCATTCGGTAAGCCTGATTTTCAGGCGAGAGTGGAGTAGGTATCGGTTATCGTTTGGTAATGGACAGGGACTAGGGGGCCCCAATACATCGCGGGGCCCTGCGCACGTGCCCAGTGTGCCCAGTGGAGAAGAGGGGCCTGGTAGCGGCTAGTGGCGCGCGCTCTCCGATGCTCCCGCTTCACCGCACCCCGCTCGTTTGAGCCCACCAAACGCCCTCGCTACACATCCTCGCACAGCTCAGCTGCCTAGCCTTATCATGATACTCACAGTAACCATGAGCGTGGACTCTGCATTGGCGACCAGCACGAACACGTCGGCGTCCAGGCAGTACTGGTCGATCCACTCGTCCAGGTTGGGCGTGACGTCCACTCCGGGGCTGTCCACGAGCACCACGTCGTCGCGCAGTAGAGCACACAGCTCGCGCGGCCAGTACACGTGGACCAGGGAACACTCTTGCAGCCGCGAGGCGCAGAGCGCGTGCCCCAGCTGGCTCACGGACTGTGGATAAGCGGGAATACATGTTGGGTGCAAATTCTTTCAGAGCATAAAGATGCGCAATGTGGTCTAATTAAACTGGACTAAACGGCAGTCAAGGTCATTTATGGCCAGTTTCATTTCAACACTCATTGTTAATTTTTATTTGACAGATAAACGTGATGCCGTCTCCATATATTTGCACAAAACAAACCAAAACGGGATCATAGATATCTGTCACATAAAATTAATCAATGAAAGGGGAAACAGGGGGTTAGTGTTAGAAAAGGCATAGAAAATCTTAAATCACAAATAGTGTAATAATAAAGAACAGTGTCTCCCTATTTTGGTGTTACTGCAAAGCAAAGCAGAGCAAATTACTATTGTAATTTTAATGCCTTAGGGGCTGTTTCACCATCCATTGATTAGCGTTAACCGACGGTTAAATGTGATGCCGTCTCCGTCTATTCGAACAAAACAAATAGAGACGGCATCACACCTAACACCGCCAGTTAACACTAATCAATGGATGGTGAAACAGCCCCTAAGTGTTGTTTTTTTTCAAGTATACTTTTATTAAGCACTAGTGTTTCACCCGCGGCTTCGTACACGTAAATCATTAGATCCAGCAGCTGAAATTTCGGGATTTTTAATGACGAGAGTGGTTTTCATTGACGTTACATTTAAAACAATCATGTCAAATTTCATGACTCTAAGCCCAGTGGTTGTTGTTTCGAGATTTTATCCCTATCCCGTGGGAATATCGGGATAAAAAGTAGCCTATGTTTTATTCCAGATGTCTAGCTATCTACATACCAAATTTCATCCAAGTCCGTCCAGCCATTTCAGCGTGAAGGAGTAACAAACATACTCACTCACTCACTCTCACAAACTTTCACATTTATAATATTAATAGGATTTAAGTCCATTTAAAGTGCTAGATATTTAGTTCTTGTTTAAATTACCATGAAACCATAAGCCAATAGTGTATAACTAAACTGCAATGACACTCTGAATGGAACTGAAAGACATAATGGCAATGAAGTTATACAAGTCAAAATGTAACTCGTCACTAATTTAAAAAATACTTCAAGTGTCAATATTACTGACATGTTGATCTGAGATACGAGATTTTTTCAAAGCAGTGACAGTATGAAATTGCAGATCTTTCAATCCAACTCACAATGCAGTTTAATAACAGTGGCTGTTTTGGAGCTCCTAGCCAACCCAAGCAACTATGCTCAGTTACCTGCACATTCTGCTTCTCTTCGGACCCGTCAGTACGTAGGAAGGCCTCATCAGTGTCAGAGCCCTCAACCTGGAGAAAGCAGTTGGTGGTGTGGCCGATGCCGCTCGGCAAAATCTTGTCATGCAGCATGGCATTTATCACGGTACTTTTGCCATTGCTTGTGCTGGAGGAAAATAGTTAGGTACATTAGATTTGGTGGTCAACAAAATTTAAGACAGATAAAACCAGGTATACACAGGTAATGCAAATTCATACAGCTTTAGTTCTGTTCTATCACTTAACACTATCTGAGATTAGATTTCTTTGATATTAGAGATAGATACTCAAATAATTTACCTACACTACATGATGTCAATATGAGAACTAGCTTTTATTTTATAAAACCTGATGCTAAGGGTATAGGGCAGGGTTTCTCAAAGTGGGGTACGCGAACCCCTAGGGGTTCGCTATTCGACAGTAGGGGGTTCGCGACAAGGTTTACGTGATGGTGGCTGCAAGACTGGCAAGATGATTAAGATTGTTTTTTGGAGTATTTTTTATTTCAACTCCAAATTTATTACTTATTTGTTTGTTATTTTCGTTGGCAAGACGATTCTTAGATTCTTACCTATATTTGCTACCTTTTATTGAAATAAATAATATACATTATATTATCATGATTGAAATAAAAATAAATTTAGTTTCTCCAGCAGCCACTTTTATTACTTTCTTTGGGGGGGAGGTAGGGGTTCGCTGTCGTCTAGAAACTTTACCAGGGGTATGTACGTGGAGCCATAAGTTTGAGAAACCCTGGTATAGGGAATGGGGTTGCTTACTTTGTAATTTTCTCTCTGTGTATCTGTTTTCTGTATCACTAACTATTGTGGTGTACAAAAAAGAGTCATTGTATTGTATAGTTACTTGTCCCTAAATCAAAAATATCTACAATGGAGGGAATATAGTATACAATGAGTATTCCCTCTATGAAATGTGCAACAAAACGCGTCTCGGTGTAAACTGACCATAACTTCTTTAACTGCTATCAAACTTCAATGTTTGCATGAGTGGTGTCAATCATCACAACATAATAGATAAGGCCATTACATTTAATAACGGTAACTAGATGGTTGTGCACCCAATATAGCAATGATGTTATGTGAACCATGGATAATTGTTAGACTTCCTGACAAGCTTTAGACCATTACAGAATATGTCGTTTTTTGCGCTGACATAATGAAAATTGCTGCATTAGCATGTTTAGCATAGTTATTGCCTTACTTTGTAACGTTTCTTGGAGTTAACAGTAGAACTATAATAAATAATAATACTTGTAAACACTTCATTCCTTTTAAAGGCCTGTTTCCATTACATTTTGTTGTTAAAATTTTAGTTGAACTATTTCAACAATGTAACACTGCTTAGTGTGTGGTGGTGGTGTAGTTTCACAACAATGTAAAAGTATCCTGTTACAAAATTATGATTTAATAACTTCAATGTCAAATACATCAAGAATGTTAACTATTTTATAATTGTTCAAAAATTCAAGTCAGGATGTTTTACTAAACATTTCATTTACCTTACTTGCATTATCATCCATATATAAAATTCATTTCAAGTCTAACAATAAAAGAAATGGGTGAACTTGCAAGATTTGACTCAAACATACAAACATTATAAGTGTAATAAAGTAAGCTTACCGGCCGAAAAATGCGACTTTCATGTGATCTCGTTTGAGCACTTCCCGTATTGCCTGTACTTTGCTGACATAGGCCTCCACATTTGTGACATCTTGTGGGGTTGCAATACTGTCATTGCTCGAAACAGCTGTAAAATAGTCGTACAAATTTTACATCTTTTATATATTTGACTTTTGTAACTGGCTAAATGGCTTCTTCACTTTCTATTTTCTATTCCACTTAAAATTATTAAAATATCACTGAGTGCACCATTTTACTTATAGTTCCTCATGTGGACAAAAGTTGTTATAGATGCAATGGGAGTAATATTAGTGATTCAGCAATATAAACCAACCATAACTGCCGATAACCTCCCATAAAATTTTTAATCACCAATAAAATTATAGAAAGAAGAAGAAAGAAAGAAGAAAGAAAATACATTTATTCGGAAAAGTAACAAACTTGAACGATTACATAAATAAATAACACAGACAAGGAAAGCAGTTACGATTCACGAAACGGACCCACCTCAGCATAATGCCGGCTCAGGAGCTAGCGCTGGTCTTCCGGTGGGACCGTGAGGCCGTCATTGCAAGCTGCGCGCACGACCGGACCGTGTCTATTGTGAACGCGACCGTTTAAAATCAGCGCTACCAACACAAGCATGTCATGTGCATGACATTGACAACTGACACGGCCAACCATACGCTCAGCAAGCAAGACGAAAAACAAACAAACAATAACAATTTTCAATTACAAAATACAATATGTAGCGATATTAATCGAATAGTGTGAAAAAATGGTTAAAGTGGTATTTTTTATAAGGATTAGAACCTACAAATAGTTTCAAGCAACAGTTGCTTGGCTAATCAAGACACACAACTCCCAGAAGATCAATGTCATTCTGAGTACCTACTCAAGATAAACAAGACTAGGTGACAAAATAAAACAAATAAAAGAAAACATAAACCACATGACAATAAATAAATTAAAGTAAAAACAAGAAGACAAGAAGAACACCCATGTCAACACCGGATGGGACGTACTGCTCAGGTATGTACTAAAAACAGCTGGTGTCATGCATTAACGTTTCTTGATCTTTTTGATGGGCGTAGATAATTTTTTAAGACTTGTTTTAAAACTATGTATGTTTTTCAGGTTCCTAATTGGCGGCGGGATGTTATTCCAACATTTAGTTGCAACATAGCGGAAACTTCCTCGGAAAGTAGCGGAAGCGTGTTGCGTTGTTACCAGCTGTACACTACATTCCCGAGTTCTGTGCGTTCTGCCACTGGACAACCATGACAACATTATACATAATGCTACCATATTCATGCTTGTATAACCAGCCAGCCGGTGAAATTACTGGCACTTGAGGTATCCCATCTTAGGCCTCTAGGTTGGCAACGCATCTGCAAAACCCCTGGTGTTGCAGATGTTTATGGGCGGTGATGATCTCTTACCATCAGGAGATCCACTTGCTTGTTTGCCATCCAGTCAAAAAAAAAAAACCATGCTTGACAGTTATACAACCATCTTAAACTATACATTGAGCCACAATTGAAGAATGCTTCATTAACTGATATACACTAACGTTAATTGGTATGAAGGTTGCATATATTTTGTAACAGTTATCTACGATCATTGACATTATAGTTCTGAATGGTACAAATCTATCATTTGTTTGATGGTGTTATCATGTCAAACTAACAGATAAGAACTGGATAAACTTGTATGGTAAACAAAAAAAAAGAATACCTACATATTTTTTCACCTAATTACAAATATTACATTGTAATTCACTTTGTAGTTAACTGCACACAGCAATGAACAATTAGATAATGTTGTGACACTAATTACCAATGAAGTTACTAACTTAGTTGTTAACTTATATTATTATTATTTACTTTCATAGTTTAACTTAATTAACTAGCATATGAATAGAAATTTAACTGTTTGGAAAGAATTAACTTAGCATTGTTAAGTTTTCTGAACTGAGGAAATATAAGAATTAAATTCTATAAGACAAAAGCAACACTCACCATGCATAAATGTGACGGCATCTTTGACATAGTCATCAATCTCCACGAATATATCATTGATCTTCTTCTTAGCCCTCACAAATATCTGCAGTGGAGAATCGACATTTGACATGTTGACACGCACATTGCCATTGAGCCCAACATTGTGCGGCCCATCGCCAGCCATCATGGATATTGTGCGATTAACATACGCAGCCATACGGAAAGGGAAGATGTACGGTTCTCGTTAGCTGCACCTTACGGTGGACAATGCAACAATATAGTCACTGTACCACGGCTACAGTTCAAACACAACATGCAGGTTACTGCAACAAAAAAATAACAGGCGTAAAGATGTGCAACAGAACATTCAAATAAACAGTGTTGCATAGTGAATATCAAAGCTAAGAAAGGAGAAAGAACAGTAAGCTGATTTCGGCAAAGGAGGGATGGAGGGGCGCAGGAACTGGGGTCCATAGAAGACATTAGGAATAGTCATTTTAGGTTATGTTTCATTATTCGTAAGGGCCACACATAACACAGGCTCTATTTCGAAAGAAAGTGGAAAAGAAAGTGTTTAAATGCAAAACATGTATTACGGAAGCATTAATAATTAGGAATAAACTGCACCTTATCATCTCGTTGCATCATCGCAATCAATGCGCATCGCTGCAGTCCGAGCGGCGTGAACAATTGTTTATAATCCCAATTCCCAATGATATTTATAGACAGAATATAATTTATTTTGGAAAATACACAAGACGTAAAACAACTGACAGCCGCTAAATATAAGTCAAAATTGACTTCAAAAATTCGTCAATTTAACATCCTTTGAATTGAAAAATGCGAGAAATTTTGCTAAAGCGAAAGATGTCGAGCTTACCTGAGCTTTAGAGCAACATTTTAAAACGTAATTGGTCGGAAACTTTGATTATTTTTCGGTAAGGATTACCTAGAAAATTTTCATGTGTGATTTTTCCCTATTTTTAATTTTTACTCGTTCTAAAATTGATGTGTTTTCATTTTCTCGTATAGGTCATAGATGATTGGTTCTTCGGAAAATAGTAGGATTATAACCAATCAACATTGTTCTCAAGTGTGTTTCGTTTCTCCTTTATTATCCGTTTTTTGAAATCACTAATAATTAATTTGGTTCTTTTTTTAAAGAAATTTTCTTTCATGGGACTAAAAATAAATTTCATAAAAATGTATGATATATTATCATTGAGTTGTATAGTTATAATTCACAACTAGTAGTGTTGATGAACTGTATTTTATTTCACACGATCTTTATCCATTCTGTATCCAAACGCAAAATGTCAAGACCATGACCATAGAGTAATCACAGACAATATGAATATACATAAAAGTGTATCCTAATATGCACTTTATCACTACAGTCAGAACGAATATAATTGTATCACTATCACTATTTCATCCTTTACTACCGGACCGGCTACTCCAACGACCGACCTCCTCTTCACTCCTCACCTCACCCCCTCTCAATAATGGCGAAACTGGATAAGTAAAGCTCTGCGGACGATTTTTTAAATGTCGTTTGATTAACTTAGTACAATTTATATTAGCTCATTACTTGCGATTTATAGTATTAATAAAAAGACACTACCTTAAGCGAATTTAAAATGTCTCGTTCAGTGCGCGCAGAAACTAGAAACCGTGTTAAAGATGACATCAAAAGAGTCATGCAAGCTGTCGAAAAAGTTCGCCATTGGTAAGTATTTGGCACAGTTTTTCTAAAACATTTTTAAATTTAAAAATGTATTATCATGGTGTGTTTAAATTTTTCTCAGGGAGAAGAAATGGGTAACGATCGGGGAAACGACCATGAAAATTTATAAATGGGTGCCGATATCAACAAACGAGCAGAAGAAGAAGCACGCGGCTAAGCGCGACAATAAGGAAAACACGTTGACTCCCAAAAAGATGCACGACTCGTCTAATTCCAACTTTGGAATGGCCGAGGATTCTAATACATGTATGTATTACATTTTCCACTGTATTTATGAATAATCTTTATTGAAAAAATATACAAACAGTTCTTGGAAAGCACAATAATTATGTTCATGGAGTTAAGATAATTATCAGTAACTCGCATCTAAACTCCAATATAATTACCTGATGTCTTCTACTTCAATTTTATAGTAATGGACTAATACTTGCACTAACAAAATTAAATTAAAATGAAACTTTATTAATGAATTAATTTGCAATGTTTCTTTGTTGGAAAGAAATGTTCCTAGTTGAATTTCTACCATAAGTGAGCAGGTTTACACTGTTTTTCTTGATTTCTGATAATTTTGCCCAGATCATTGAATGAATAAACCTGGTAATCAAATTTTGGCCAAAATAGTTAACAAAAACCTGGATTATGAAATTAACTAAAGTTTTAACATGAATACATTCAGCCCCAGATTTCGGGGGGCAAGCCAGTGTTTGCCCATTAGGCACTTTTATGGTGGCACAAAATTCCATGTTGTAAATACCTACAACCTGCCTTATTTGTTATGAGTTGCTGATCCAGTTATTGCTATGAAAGGGTGCCCAAATTAACTTTTCCCCAGTTCGGAAATTTCATAGATCCGGCACTACAATCACACTACACTACAAATCACACTACACTACAATGCAGTCTACTAATTGGTAGTTATTTCATATTAATTTTTACTAAATGCTAAGAATATTGGGAATTCACCATACAGGTTTGTCATTGTTTTTTTTTAATTTGAATTTGAGTATTTTATGACTCACTCAAGATTATGGGCACCGAGATGGGGGTGCAATTGCACCCCCTGGCATGTACGGAAATACATAGAACAAGACTAAGATACAGAATGAAATTTATAAATACCTCCCTATATGTAGATGCAATGCATCCTCCTAAACACAATCCTTATTTGTTTCTAGGCTTCTCAACAGTCAGTGACTCCCAGGGGCCAACAGAGTTCACTTCAACACACATGAATTTCTCTGAGGACTCCAACTCCCAAAGCAGTGGCACCACAACACCGGCCAAACGATTAAAGACTGACTGAGGCATCCTCAAGAAGTAGGGCTGCAAATAGTGGCCAAGGATGGACTATTACAACTGGCCAATGCTGGGTCACAGTGTTATTTGATATTACGGTTTATTTCTTGATTTTCTTTGTCTGTGCTGTGAATATTTTAAATGCTGCCATAGGTACATTTTGCTAGAACAGTTTGCCTGAGCCTGCATTTACTACACTAAGCAGATTTTAATACTGAAGTATTGAAGATTTAAATCAACTTGTGCAAATAATTGAAATTGTTATAACAAGAAAGTACTATCCCTGGTAGGGTTTTCAAAATGGTCATTGATATTGTGAGCACAAGTAGATATTATTAGACACTTATCTGAGTAGGATTGAAAGATCTGTCTCTTCAATATATAGTTTGATGTAAGAATGTAGTATAACTTGTCAGTTTCATTCCTAGTCTCATTGGGATCTAATAACAACTTGCATACTGATTGTTTTTAATTATAGCACAATGAAGGGAAAAGCTTAAATATTTTTAGCTCAAGACACATTTTGTAATTTTTTATGTGAACCAGTGGCTAAACAAGAGAATTTATTTGTAAATAGTAACCTAAATTATTGAGTAAATGAATAAATGGTTAGCGTGTTTATGGCAATGTATAGATTTAATGAAAATGTGACTTATTTGTATTGATGTAAGAAAGAAGTTTCATTGTATTTTAAAGCTAGGCTTGTAATTTTGCCATTAAAATGCAAAAATGATTACATTTTCTTATTTCATAAGCACAAGTACAAAATAGCAATATTTCTAACTTTAATTTATAAGCATTTTATTCTTACTTCAAGCAGCAACAAACAGATCTTCTCTAAAGTAGTACCTTTTTTTTATTACATTACACATAAACATGAGGTTTTGTTGGGTTACCTTCATTTTATGACCTGCCCATTCTGTGTTTTAGTTTTATTTCATGTACAGAAAAAGATATGTGAACAATTGAAATTTTTATTTGTAATAAGACAATACTGAGTATAAGCTAATTGTTTTTTTCTTTATCGTCGGACGCGTAGGAGGATAGTTGCGAAGAACCGATGGAATCCATTACCGAGTACTGTTCTGCTAGAGCGTCCACATCCCCGATGCCCATTATGTTGGACACCAACTCATTCAAAGTGATATTCTGGAAAGAATTGTTATTTGAAAGGCCTTTGTCCCTGTTGTAGCAGTCACTTAAAAATAAAAAGATGTCGACAAATGACAATCGATACTATTAACGTGAGACCACATAATTGGGTAGGGTAAATCGGCAATTACTGGCCACCTTATACTTAAAATTAATTCTTAAGAATTTGTTTTAGTATAAGCGGGCCATATTGAAGGGTGGCCAGTAATTAACACCTTTTACTAAAACTGGACTCTGTTTATTGTTTCTAGAATTCATTTTTAGTGTAAGGTGGCCAGTTATTGAATGGTGGCCAAAAATTAATGATTTACCCTACTGAGGCTACAAAAGCGATTTTTAGAATCCCACACTTGTGAAAATTAAAGATGGGCCGAACATGGATTTCACCGAATACGAATATTCGGCCGAAAGTTTTTACCGAACCGAATATTCGGCATAATTAATTCCTAACTAGAAACATGATTTATTTGTTGAAATGTTGTAATTTAGTCATGCAACTCGTGATTAAAACAAAAAAACTTGCTTAATTTCTCACAATAAAGACCTGATTGATTATATTAACATATTATTTTATTATAAAGATAACTGTAGTTTAATCTCAAAACAGCTACATACTTATTTTATCTGCTGTTATTGGAAATAAAGCTACAGTGTCAAAGAAACAAAGCCTCACTGTACCTCATAAAAATAACACATTTAACATTCAACTCATACATGGTTCACAGTAAAAAGTTTAAGTACCACTTTACCGAACATTCGGTGGTTTAGCTGAATACGAATATTCGGTAAACCTGACGAATGTGCCGAATACCGAATATAAAACGAATATTCGGCCCATCCCTAGTGAAAATATTTTTCGAAAATCGTAAATATTTGTGTTGAATTTAAAGACAATTACATTAGAGATGTAGGTATATCGATAGCTCGACACAGTTACATGCGTAATCATTAATTATCACAGGTAGATTGAAGAATTTGCGGGTGAATGTTCACAAAGATTCACAAAGGTAATCACTCTACAATAATGTAACTACCCTTGAATAATTTCATTAAAAACTGTTAATGAAAATTACTGATCTTCATTTTGTCAACTGAAATACACCAATATTTACAGTTTCGAAGAATGTTCCATCACTGAGTTCATTTTCATTGCCGTAGTATTTCAGGAAATTTTTGTTATATGAATAGGCAAGGTGGACAAAATTATCGGAACATGCACTTTATTATTAAGGTATTAAGATTAGTTTTTTGGAATCTTTTTGCATTTTTTATTTCAATTTCAAATTTGTCTGTACCGTTGTCCAGCAGTGGTGTAGCGGTATAGCACGCGGCACGGAATGCCGAGGACCTTGGTTCGATTCCCAGTGCTGGTCTTATTTTTCTGGTTTTTCTGTGTATCTATATTTCAGTTTGTATTTTCAATTAAGGTATTAGTTAATTTTTCGATATTTTTGATCACCTTAGCCGATCCAAAATATCTGATGGCGACTGTATAGTCAGGAGCATAAGTGGATGAGCGGTGACCTACACACAACTACCGTCAAGGAAGTGTTTAGATCATTTTGGGCACAACTGCTAATCTAATTCTGCTGCTGACTGTACATATAATATGTCAAGATCATATTTGATTGGTGAACGTATCATAAGCAATTCAACAGAAATAAAACCTGTTCAGAATTCGGCACCAAGCAGCGCTCCGTGTAACTATGATTAAAGTAGGCAAGTATTTATATCGAATGTTACGTATGATTATTTTTCAATATAAAACAACGCTTGGTATAAGTGGCTTCGTTTTTACAGTTCTGTGGACTAAATAGAAAGAATCCACAACTGAACCTGAACACTCATTGGCAAGAAAATGGATCCTCGCTCGTACCTCGGGCAAGAACGAAAAGTCGCCTTCGGTCATATTCCCGCGGTCATCGAAGCTGTGCCCGGATAGTATAGACAATAAGTACCACGACAGGCTACGGGAGAAGCATTCACCTGAAATTAAAATTCGGTAAGTACGCTGAAATTAATGTTGACCATCTATCTGTCTTTTTCACAAAAACGTACTTAGTTACAGTCAGCAGCAGAAGTGGATGAGCGTGGTCAAAATGATCTAAACACTCTTATTACCTTTACAGTAGAATCGTGTGTAGATCATTTTGAGCACGCTCATCCACTTCTGCTGCTGACTGTACCTAACTAACTACGCAGGTCGCCTGACCTATACTTGGTTTGGATAGGTATTTAACTAAATGTAAACAAGCGTCAGCTGCCAAATTTGGTACATTCAAGGATTTTAAACATATTACTTGTCAATCATTGTAATATAAACTAAACTAGCGTATTTCAATACAGAAAATTAAATGTAATTGTTTAGATAGATAGTGAATGGGGGAAATTCAATATTTAAGACACCAATTGACGTTATTTTGTTTACGCTTAATTAAATGCCTATCCAAACCAAGTATACCTAACCAATTTTGTATTTAGTATTTCAAGCGAATCTGCCGCAAATTGTAATAGTATTTAGCTGTCGATGTTTGGTGTGTCTTTCTACTGGTGGGTACTACAACACGCGCCGCGGAAAGAGGAACTTTTTTAGTTCCCGGCACCAGCTTTACTTTTCTTCGTGTTTTCGTCATAAAAATTTAATAGGTGCACGCTGATGGCAAAACGGATTTTTGATTTTCTTCACTACTGTAAGGGGTAGCAGACCCTGAGTTTTTTTATATTAATTTCAGCTCAATGGCTCCGCACATACCCAAGAAAAAGGGTCTTGACAAACAGATAGACAAATCGACAATAAAAACAAATTGACCCTATAAGAGTTCCGATTTTCCTTTTAAAGTACGGGACCCTTAAAAAGTGCCCCATACTTTAGTAACCTCGGTTAATTAATCCCTGCATAGCGTTCATTAAGTTAGGTAATCACCATAGTTCTCCAGCATCTCCACGAAGTCATCCCGCTGCATGGAATACGTCTCCTTGTCGAGCGAGGCGAAGGTGCGGAAGGCGTTCCGCAGGCGCGCGAAGCTGTCCCCGAAGGCCGGCCGGTGGTTCACGTACAGACGGACGAACTCCTCGAAGTCTATCTCCGAGGATGGCTCTTGCTGGTACACCTTGTGTCTGGCTTCGATTATTAGGTTTTCTACCTGCAAAGAGGGATACAACCACAGAACTAATGGTAGATACGAAAAATACAAACGTTACGGCTACAACGCTATTATTAGTAGAAGACACTGAAGACAAAGTCACAGATATGTATATGGCGACAAGAATCATTGATGATGTATGATATCTTTCTGACTTTACGCGGATCAGTGTATCAGTGAACCGTGTCACAGTTTGTTGGCTTTACCTACTATAAAAATCATTCATACAATCTTAATTGTACCCTATCCAGTCGCAGTACGAAGCATCTTTTAAGTAAATGATCTAGGTCACATTAAAGACGAAATCGAAAGAGCAAAAATCAACAAACAACTTAATCCGTTTAAGAATTCAAAAATTGAATAAAAGTTTCAATCCCAACCTCGTACTCCGACGGAAAGAACCCCAGCGCCCTCATTAGGTCCGGCAGTGAGTCAATCGGGATGAAGTCCTTGACACGGCGCATGGCCGGGGAGAAGGTGCCCTGGCACAGGATCTGGATGTAGTAGAACAGGTCCCGGATCTCCTGGAACAGCCAGCCGGGCCGCCCGTCCTCGATCAGACAGTAGTACGGGTCCAGGTCGCCGCCGCCTTGCTTGGTCGTCGTCTCCACTGACCTGAAGAGATTATCTAGTAGCTGTTTTTGGCGCAATAAAATAGCTATCTGCTTATTGTGAAGATATTGTATTTATAAATTGACGACTATTAACTATGTATAACTGAATCTGATGCTCTACGGCGTAGAGTCTACGCTCTGGTCGTCTAATCCAAGGCACTACGAGGATTAGGTACATCCACAGACTACTAAGAGATACTAACGGGTACATCACAGCCGGTAGCTAAACGGCTATATTGCAGACCTCAACAAATTGCCTTTTTTGGAGGGGATAAACATTGGGAACTCATTGAAATAAGTTAAATGTAAAGGGACTATGTTGAGAAATGAATGTAGGTAATTAGATTAAAGAAAAAAAAATAAAGGACTTCTCAAACAGTTCTTGTATAACTTATACTGACCTAAAGTTAGTAGCCCATTGGCATAAACACGTATCCTTAGCACCAATTGTAAAGAGCGTTCCCGAATCTTCACGATAACACATTTCATGAATCTGAAAAGAAACGAGAATAATATGAAATATGAAAATTCAAGAACGCCAAATCCGGGTTAGTAGGTAAAGTCACTTTACCTGTATCGGATGACCGAGCAACCCCACGTGCTTCCAAGGATTCCCGTCCAAAGGCATCTTCTGAAGTCCTATAACGTTTTTAGTGGCAAAGACGAGATACTCGAACTTCTCTCCGTCCTCGGTTCTGGAGATCAACTGCATCTTGCACACGGGGCTCTCATACCGCGGCCCGAGAACCGTGGCCAGGGTCATCGTTGTTGAGTAGTTTACTATCTTGTATTTGTTCTGATATACAGATTAAAGTACAAATTAGAGATATTTGCAAACGATCCATTTGCCCATTGATCTAATGTCGGACTGTCGACTGAAAACGCATAATGAGACATGTCCTAAACCTTGAAGATGAAAAAGCCATCAATGTCATAAGCAACCTGAATAGCAATTACTTGCTATAGAAAAAGTAATAAAATGCCAAAATGAACTTTAAGAAGTTCACCTCATCATTAGCCACTAGGATCATTGGCAAGTCTGTGCGGAACTCCTTGGGATCCAGGTTCTTGGGTGTTGGCCACAGGATTGCGGTGAGAGGTATCGCCGTCTGGTCCATGCGATCCAGACTGAATATCTCCAGGTATTCCTCTGAACTTTCTCCTGGAAATTTATAGAAGTTACTAGGTTAACTAAATTACTTTATGGAACCTAGAGGGCTTAATTCTACTATTGCGATGCAACCGCTGTAAAGGATCAAATTATGTAATTGTATTTTAATGAATAATAACCTATGATACGAGTAGGTATGAATGGGTCGCTTACCATGGCACAAGTTAAAATAATAACCTTGATGACAACGAACGAAGGTTCAAAAATCCGACTTTTCATACCAATATTATACTCGACCATGATCCGATCGGCACCCAGGGACAGCAGCTTGTACTCGCCGTCGTTATTCTTCATCGGGGTGAACAGCACGGCGGTAATGTCTTTGTAATGCGCCCGGTGCTTGCCGATGAAGCTCCACACGAAATGCTCACAGTCGTACTTATAAACGCATACCGTTCTACCGACATCCTGAGAAAAATAACTAAAAACTCTTTGTCCAACGTTTCCACGATCAATAAAGTCTACACGGGCAAGGAAGGAAAGCAATTCAGTAAGAACAGGTGAAAAGAAGACAACTTTCAACAACAGACATTTTTTGGCTCGGTTGATAAATTAGGAGTAAGTTAGGAACAGAAACTTACAGAAAAAGCCAATGTCAAAGAGTCGCGGCTGAAGTTCATCTCCTTGATAGCGTGGTCAGTGTCCTTGAAGGGCGGCTTTGTCAAGATCTTTATGGTAACCGGATCGAGGAACAGTAGCTGTCCGGTATTCAACCCACAGGCGAGGTGTAAACCTAAATCAACACAAAAACATCACCGTAACTGTTTTTGGAAAAGTAACAACCGATGACATGACGAAGAGTAAGTATACTTTTTTTCGATTTTCATTCTGTACATTTGAGTTTCGAGTTTATCTACTAATTTGATGATAATGGTGAGTTACTTAAAACGGAGGAAGAAAGCAAAAGATGACCTGATGGTGAATATTTCAAACAAGACACTGACAGCTCCGGTATAGTGACTTCGTAGTTGCATTTAATGGAGTCGTCTTTAGGCGGTATCACAATCTTGTAATGGTCTCTCAGCTCTAGTCTGGCGAACAGCTTGTGCTGCACGAAATTTACCAGATCGATCACGCCATCAGCAAACCCTGTACACACGTAGGGTCTGGAAACCACATGTTATGAATGATAGTATCTGATAATGAGATGGGGTATAACATAATTTACTGTTTCTCTACTTAGCCGATCATTCATTCCGATTTTGACAACAATGTCAGCGTTCTAATTAAGAGATGGTGCATTTTACTCAAGCGCAAATACATACTTATTTCAAAGTTTCTACAATTCAGGTATAGGTAGTGCCACGAGAGTTTTAAGTGAATGATTAGACACACAGCTACAACATTTCGTGTAATGACAGCAGGATTTTTCCATTTACTCATTCATTCTTCTTTTGTGCAATCAGTTCTTTTTGTAGCTGTATGTGTAATCATTCACTCACTTCAACTCTCGTGGCACTAAGTATCTATACGCTAACTATGAAAATTAGTAATTAAACTAACTTTTCGGGATGCACCGTGAGTGCCATAGCTGGCGAAATCTTGTAGTCCAAAATTGTAACTAGTTTTTCAGTGACAAAATCTACAAAAGCAATGCCCTGATTGTGAGTACCTGAAAAATAAATTGAACAAAAGAGTAAGACAAGTTTCAGATACGTACCTCTATTTATAGCTCGAGACCACAAGATAATTCCTGTTTGTAACAACAGAACCTACGCTAGAATAAGTACAACTAGTACATGCAAGTTGCCTGACCTTCAACACACAGGCCAAAAGCTCCCTCCCATTATCCAGCTACATATACGATCTGGCTGCCTCAAGTATGCGCCCCTGGCTAAGCCGCATATTTCTAACTTACAAACAATGAAGTCCCGGACGATGAAGGGCTTCCCGCAGGTTGTGGCGTCGGTCGGCAACTTTTTCTTGATCAGCTTCTGGCGGACTGTGCCCGACATCGGATCCACTTCTGGTATCACCTTCTCCCAGCACAGACATTTCTTAGGCGATTTACCTAGAAAATTTTTCACTTGAATAAAATTGATCAATAACTGACATAAGATAGCGGAATCCAAAGCTATCCTATATCTAGATTATTCATCTAGAGGAAACTAAGTTAGTTCACGTTGATATCAAGAACATTATGGAAACTGACACTTGGGATCGAAGATCTTGTAGCTCCGTGGTGAGACATTGAAGCTAAGCCCTCGCACGCTGTCGACGCTGAATCCGTGCACCCAGTACAACAGCTTCAGCTGGTCGTCGTAGAAGCGGATCTCGCCAGAGTTATTGCCCGTCACCACTACTCTGCAAGAATATGATAGATAGGGTCAGGAAGCAAAGGCACGTTTCACAATAGAAATATTAATATTTTCCTAAAGAGATTGGGACTAAGTTCAAGAGTTTACATGGTTCAAGAGTTTAAGTTGGTTCCATAATAGGTACTAAGTACCTACCTCCTGTCCCGAACCAGAGACCGTATCGTATAGTTTAATGCACGGGCCCCTGCGATCGCATTCACAATCTCTTTCTTATCTCGCCCTATAGCGTGTGACGGAATGAAAACGATTATGATTCCGAGACAATAACACAATGAGGCCTCAGGTCAGGACAGTTGAGTGTCATTCACTCATCAATCAAAAAAATTCACCAGTACGAGTGTGATCTATCCTCAGTGCTGCTTAGATAATACTCTCATTACAGTTAAGAAACCTTAAATATCGTGTCGCCTTTTGAAACTAACCCGTCAATATTTTTGATAACATTGATTCTAGTGTCTTCCACCTTGAGAACTTTGACAAACTTCAACAACTCGAAACTTTTCGGCTCTATGTTTTTCTGGTACTCTGTCGTATAACCATACACCAGCACAGCCCCCTTGTTTGTGGCCACAAGAACTTGCGAGGTATCGCTTACGAACGTGAAGCATGTCAGCCGCCCATATTCTGGGTTTATATTTTTTTCTGGCTTTCTGATTTTTAGCTCATAATCATCTGTTTCCTTTAAAAGGCCTCTTTCGATGACGAACACTTTCTAGAAAAGAACGCATGATTCTCACTTAAATATTTGTTTATTTCAATCATCTAAATCACTAGAGCAATGCTGAGACTTAGTAACCTGAGAGATACCAATCCAAATATCGGATTTCGTCATCAGCAGAAACTGCCATGCGTTGTCAGGATTGAATGCTATTGATATTATTCCGTCTCTAGGTATATCTACTTCCATAGCGGCTGCAAACATTGTTCAATTAGTTAAGTTAGTCAAACCGAATGCTTAAATTAACGTAAGGTCTAAAGTACACCTTACCATGGGGCTCATTCTGCGGAGATGACCAGATCCACCAGTAAATAAACGCTTTATCCTGGTACCCTATCGTCAGCATGAACCTCGCGTCAGCGCTTAAGGCCACTTTGGAAACTTTCATGTTGCCATGCGGCAAGAAATAAGTTTTGCTTGGAAAGTAATCGTCACTGTCCCAAATAGTAATAATGTTCTCGGGACCGCAATCTGCCGTTATTAGCCACTTGCCGTCACTGTCCGCGGCTAAACAAGTTACCATATGTCTCTAAAATCAGGAACAGATCGCGGTTATACCTACCTACCCTAAATTTCTGCAGTGACACCACAAACTAATTTTACGGGTGCGGTTAAAGTACGACCTGTAATTGTCGACCCGGAATGAAGAACAAAAATGTGCGACCTGTTATTGCAAACATTTGTTACTGTGTCGTTCATTCCGGGGAGTCAACAAATACGGGGTCGTACACTAACTGCACCTAATTTTACCTCTTAGTTAGATGAATGGAAAATGAATACTGACATGGCCCTGCAAAATCCTCATTTGATTGGTTGTCCAGTTGTAGAGGATGCCGCAGTTGCTGGCGGCGTAGAAGACCGTGGTGCTGCCTTTGTCGTTCAAATTGATCACCCCGGCCTTGGGATTGTAGCCACTGATCCAACGTAAATTCTGAAAATAAGGTTTTTAATCAGTCCGCCAAAATTGATTCCAATTAAATAAATAAAACCGGCCAAGTACGCAGGCGCACGTGCAGTGTGGGGTTCCATATGCGGTAAATATTTAATATTAAATTTTGACCGACTGTTACTCTTTACTTAACTTAAAAAACCTACCTTCGCGCCGAATATAGGTTTACGCTATATTAGATTTTTTTCAGGAGGGAGGACGGACATTGCTTCAACATATTGTAGTTTTTCGTTAGACTTACAAAAGGCGAAGGCTTATGATTATAGTCGGTCAACACCGCATGCTTCCGAATCTGCGAGAGCGAGGTGCTGTAGAGTCGGCCCACGTCCGCCTCGCTGCCGGTGCTCCGGCGCACGTTCGGCAGCGAGTGGAACTTCTCCAGGCTGGCCTGCAACTTGCTCATGCTGCCTTTAGACATTTTCCAGTTTTAATGATATCACAACTGTTATATAAATATAATATACCAATAGTATTGTGTGTTTGCCAAGTGTTTGCTGTCGAATTAATATGACATTGACACTGTCACGTTACGTTGGTTTAAAAAGGTTCGATCTAGTAACCATATACTCTTTGAAAGTTTGATTGCGCTAAAAACCAAGCGACGCTTCGTTTTGTGCTACGTCAGTGCCTTAGACATTGCCCTAATTAGACCTACAACCAGTAAAGCCTACAACTACAAGAAAATGCAGGTGGTAGGACCTTATGCAAGGTCCGTCCGGATTGCTACCACCATCTTGCTCGCTAATCCTGTCGTGAAGCAGCAGTGCTTGCAGTGTTGTGTTTCGGCGTAGACAGTAAGACGGCGGTGGTGATCTCTTACCATCAGGAGACCCACTTGCTCCTTTGCTATCCAGACTATTAAAAAAAAGAAAAAATGTAAGGGTATGCACACCGCGGGTTTTAAACGTCCCGTCGACGCGTGTTTGTATCGACACAAACGCGATGTAAAGAAAAACGTTCGTTTCTAAATCACGCGCATTTAAAAAAAATAAAAAACGCGGTGTGCAAAGTCTCTTAGTTGCATTAGGTCAGGGGTCGGCAACCTGCGGCTCGCGAGCCACGTGCGGCTCTTTGGATTTGAAGCTGCGGCTCTTGAGTTCCAAACTTTATTTATGTAAGTACTTTATTATTGGCAGAAAAAAAATTGTGGCTCTTTAAAAACTTTGAAATTTTATAATTGTAATTTTTGACTCTTCCGACTCAAAAGGTTGCCGACCCCTGCATTACTTAGTTACATTAGTGAGGTCAACGAACAAGTCTGAAGTGTCAATCGAGCGCTGAGCGCCGCAATGGCACGCAACTACTATATTTTTCTACCGGGTCTAAATTGGGCGCTATGAATGTATAAGCTTAATCCGATTCTCAGAATGAATGTCCTCAAGATTTGCAAATGTATGTATATCACTAACATAACATGGTGTCCACTTGGTTTCATATCTGATGACTGATGTATCGATTCAGTACGTGTAATCGAGAAAAAAGTAGGTAGGTATTAAGTAATAGGTAAAAATAAAAGAATATCTGATATCAGGAAGACCTTGATCGAATAACCTTTCGCTCTATTTTGATAGAGCTATAAACTCTGGTGTTTATCGTCACTACTTTAAAAAAAATCTCGTAGTATATCTGAAATCAATACGTCAACCAAATTAACCCTTGAAGTAATGCTCATAAAGTCTACTCAGAAAAATTATCGATTTTGAGGTGCATAGGTACGAGCTTGTTTAAAAATAGTGGCGATATACATACCTATATATTATTATAAGTACTTTTGGCACTCACAGTTATACTCCATTTTTTTTAACATAATATTTGAAACTTAACGGTAAAATTTGCACACGTTTTTAAATGAAACAACGAAACTATTTAAAATTGTGTTAACATCTGTAATAAAAACATAATAAATACCGCTAATAAATGTACATGTATATAGGTATTTTTAGTCCATTTGTGTTCGAAATACCGAGAAACATGTTACAATTTGACCGTTAGTTCAATCTTTCAACCTTAATAGGGCGGAACCAGATGAATGTAACGGACTCTATAACGTGAACGTGATTTTCACCAATTTTAAAATTTTCATACCTATCTATCAAGCACCGATGACAATCCATTAATGTGGTACTACCGAGCTGATCCGATGCGGAGCCGGAAGCTAGGCACAACATTGTCTGCACCTAGCCGTGCGTTTGAGCTTGTTAGAATCTTTTTTATTATTATTTAGAAACAAACAGTCTATACAATTATTTTGCATTTTAGCTAAAGCTTTTTCTAATCTCTTCTCTATCTATACTTTGACCAAGAATGGTATTCAGGGCCTGAGGAGGGAGCAGTAAGGCAGACACTGGAACTCGCAAGACAATAACGTAACCTAGCCGTATTTGTGCTTTTAAAACAGTGTTAGGGTGCATTTTGACGAAGTATTGGTATCCAGGGTCTGATTAGCAGTCTTGCATGTTTACCATTCATTAACTAAAGCGTGTTTTTAGTTTTTAGGGTTCCTTAGCCAAATTTCACTAAATGTCGGTCTGTTCGTCCAAAATACAAAATCCTTAGAAAAGTATTAGGTACTGTTTAATACGGTAGTATGATTTTTTCTTAGCAGCTACGGGACCCTATGCCGGGCGTGACCGACACGCTCTTGGCCGCTTTTTCAAACTTTTCTGTTATTATTTCCGTAAAAGGGCTACAACAAAATCTCAACGAGGTTCCTGTACTCCTTATCGGTTGGCAAAGGTCGCTAAGAGCATGACACACGCGCCGTATCAGTTCTTTGTCTGCCCGCCGCCATGGACAGGCGTTTGCTGGCTCTGCTCTGTGCTGCGACACTTGCGATCCCGGGAACCAGCAGGACTATTTACTTGGAACAGGTCCCGCCTACCAATGAAGAGGTCAGTCACGATTATCAGTATTTAAGGGGTTATCGTCTTAGTAAATATATTTTTTATTGAAACTTCATATGGAGTGTTAACTTTTTCTGTCATTTATATTAGGTACTTTTGCTACAGAAAATTAAAGTGAAGACTGAAGCGTCCCTAAAAAACTGACGCATGTATTCATCGAGAAGTTACAGAATTAAATTTAGCTGTGGTTCTACTCTACTGTAGTTATATGTATTGAATCAACTAAAATCATGACCCAATATGGACCATTTTCACAGAAATGGTCACAGCAGTGACTCACACTGCCTAACTAGGAAAAAAAATAGGTATATGACACTTACTATATTTATGTGTAACATGGATCAGGAATCAAATGGTTCGATAATAAGTACCTATCATAACTGAAAGTTATTGATGAATGAAACCGGCGTAAGGACATAGACCTAATGTAATAAATAATATGACGAACCCGCAACCCAACTTACGGACATTTTACTTTTAATATCTTAACTTTCATTACTTGTAACGCAGAGAAATTAATTATTCCACACACAAAATTGATCTTAAAATAAATTACTTATTAATTGACATGATGTTTATTATGTCACCATTCACAACATCCATCGACCCAACCACGACTAAGGGGTATCGACGATGCAGCGAGCGTTGTCTATTCATTGCAAGTGCTTTGCGACGAGCGTCTAGCCTTTGCAGGGGAGGACCGTGAGTTTGGGGACCCTGGGATAATATACTAGAAGACAATCCTAATAATTCAATTAATTCTTCCCAAATAGGTCTTCAATAGGAGTTGGGGTCTTTTGTACCTACGGAGCCCTGCGGGCTGCAGTTCATGAGCCCTTACTGGGATCCACCCCTTAGCACTCGCAATGGATAGAGCAGAGGAAACATACGCCGAGCCACCGGTCCGGTAGAGCGTAGGCGCGCCCGACCCTTAAGAATGTTAGACATTTTACAAATGCAAAATAATTTATTTCACAATAAAAGGAAAAGACTACAATAGTTATTTTCACACCTCTCCCTCAGAAAAGTAACTTTTCCTCCCTGACGAGAGGGAGCAAAGTGCAACTTTTCTGTTCAAGGTTTTTCGAAGTGTTTTAATGCAAATGCCATTTTTTGAAGTTGATAATTGTAAAGCCACTCCATTTTCCATGCTGGTTGTTCTTTAATAATATATAGGTTTTTCAGGTCCCATAAGCTCCAAATCCGGATCTGATGATTGGATATAATCCTTAGGAAATCGAGGGAACTCTTCAAATATTGTAGGGACACCTATACGTCGGTTCAATTTTTTGTTATTTATGAACCAATAGATAGAATCGCTTCATTTATCCCTCAGATTTATCCATCCTCGCTCCGCTCAGCTATTTCCACCAGAGATGTTCTTTGCGAGGATGAGTAAATGAAGCGTTTCTATTGGTTCATGAAAAACATATTCCTCACAACACATCCGCACATGTTTGGTAGAAAGGCATCTTGGTCCAAAAATTGTTTTAAGTAAACTTGAGCATGAACCCTCGGTATCTCAACATCTCCAGTTGTCATTCATGCAACGCTACGGCTACCTGCCGTCGGCGGGCGAGGGCGAGGCCTCCTCGTTCACGCCGGACTCCATCGCCGAGGCCGTGCGGCTGCTGCAGGGCTTCGCAGGCCTGCCGCGCACCGGCGTGCTCGACGGAGAGACCAAAAAAGTGAGGACTATACTACCTTGGTGAACTTTGCTCACCCGCGACCTTATGATTGCTACGTTTATGCAAGAAATGCGTGTTCATGCAGTCCTCCACCTCCACACTGTAAGAACACACACAAATCCATATATCATCACCACCACACATCAGCGTTAGATGTTAGCTAATATCTGGTAGCTAGCATGGAGAACGGTTGTGTTGCTCTGAAAATGAGCTCTGCATGAGTTCGTAACGCGTCAGTATAGTGTGATGTGGTGAGAGATGGGCTTTTGTGATTTGTGTGTATTCTTAGTGTGGGGGTGGAGGAACTGCATAAACGTAGCTAGCATAAGGTCGCGGGTGAGCAAAGCAATTGTTTAAGTTCATTGATATGGATCGCGACTTCCGAAAAGTATTACTACCTAATTATTAATGATTCGAAAATACAAACTGAAATATAGATGCACAGAAAAACCAGAAAAATAAGACCAGCGCTGGGAATGGAACCCAGGTCCTCGGCATTCCGTGCCGCGTGCTATACCGCTACACCACCGGTGGACAACGGTACAGACACGAATTTCCCCTATGCACCTCATATCTCAGCTTGTTTGTTTCTTACTTAGTCACTTAAGCAGTGACGCTAGCGACATCTATGCCGTAGCCCTCATCGAGAAACTTTTTTCGGCACTCCATTGGAACTAACCGCTCACCCGGACAAGAGATATTGTTATTAAGCAATCAAATTAAAATTGGTTTTTGGAATCTTTTTTTCGATATGTCTTTTACGGGATGACCGTAAAAGTAACAAAAATTTGGAATTGAAATAAAAAATACAAAAAAGATTCCAAAAACCAATCTTGATGAATGATTCAATAAATTATACTATCTAAGTACCGCAACACATCCTCGCTCATCTTTAGTGGGAACGCAGCCTTAGTGTAGTCGTGATATAGCTTTCACGTATCTTCCTTCTTAGCATTAGTGTCTATCTCCCCAGGTTTTTAAGAAAAAACGTTGTGGCGTCAAAGATATTATCGAAGCCGCGCCGTCCAGAAGGAGGCGTTACGTCATACAACAAGGATGGAACAAGAAATCAATTAGTTACAGGTACCTTACCTACCCTACCTATACATTTTTACGGGACTGCTAGTTTAAAACATTAAACTAAAAAGGTTTAAGTTTTTATCAACATATTAATTAACACGATTTAAATAATAAATAACAAATTGTCATTAAAAAAACCGGCCAAGAGCGTTACGGACACGCCCAAAATAGGGTTCCGCAGCCATTACGAAAAATTAAGTAATATTTTACTAAGGATTTCGTATTTTATACGGAATCTTCCAAGTGTAAGTATATTTTATACCTTAGGCTGCAATTTACTCTTAAACTACTAATAATTCTCAAGCAAACTTAGCCGTTATAGTTTTCCTTGAAAGTTTTATATGTATACTTACTACCATTCTGAATTTTTTCAAATTTTTCCGCACCCTCGCGGTTTAGATTTTAGAGAGGGGGACGCTCGATTTAAATGAAAATTTGCACTTTAAAGTTGAATACATATTTCGCAAACAAATCACTGAATCGAAAAATCGTATTAGCAAACCCCTAATGGTTTTAAAAGACCTATCGAACGATATCCCACACTATAGGGTTCGATGAGAGAAAAAAAACACCCCCACTTTACGTCTATGGGTACGGATACCCTAAAATTTTTTTTTTTGATTTTTTTGTTGTACCATTTTGTCGGCATAGTTTATATAATATATCCGTGCAAAATTACAGCTTTCTAGCATTGATAGCCCCCGAGCAAAGCCGCGGACGGACGGACAGACAGACAGACATGGCGAAACTATAAGGGTTCCGTTTTTGCCATTTTGGCTCCGGAACCCTATATGATAAAATACCAGGAAAAGGGTTAAGTGACATTACTTTTGTTCAATGCATTCGTGCCAGCTCTTTGAATCGATCTGTACTCTGTTCCCAGAGTGCTGAACGGGTCGAGTACGCTTGGCAAAGAACGCGTGGAGGCGCTGATGGCGAAAGGCCTGGCTCTGTGGGCGCCGCACGTAGGCCTCAAGTTCCACCGCGAAGATACTGGTGAGGCCGACATCGAGGTGTCCTTCGCTAGCTGGGACCATGGGGACGGGTGAGTCCACAACAGGGGCTACGACAAAATTCGAAAATCGAAGTTCGTATCGTACCGTCCCTCTCACTCTCGTATTAAATAATATAGCGGGACGCAAGATGCGAAGTTCGAATTTTGCACTTCGTAGTATAGGGCCAGGAGAAGCGTTGCAATCGTGACGCTTACGGCACGTCACTGCGATTCCGTATCGTCTTCGTATTTTGAGCAGCGGTGTGGTCGCACCTTAAAACGATAATGTCGATAAAAGTTGTCTATGAGCTCGAAAGTTCGGCTTTAGTGACTATTCATTTGATAGGAAGTTGTTTAAAAAGTGATAGACCATACAATATGTACTTATTCAAAGTTTCAAAAATATGTACCACAGTCTCTTATTTCGACGCAATACAGGCCGTGGTAACATATTTTTGAGTGGTTCGAATAGATACTTATTTTTCCCCTTGACTGTACACCAGCTCATGAATGGTGTAGCTTGCCGATAGGTGAACAGCTTCTGTGACCACGTCCGTACTGATAGTTACTGAGCAGCGTGAGTGCGCGCCTCCAGCCCAAGGTTGTTGGTATCCAAATGAAATTTATACCTATTAAAATGTATATTTAAGTACAGTCAAGTGCAAAAATAAGTATCGATTCGAACCACTCAAAAATATGTTACTACGGCCTTATGGCGTCGGAATAAGAGTCTTAATTTTGAAACTTTGAATAAGTTCATATTTTTACACTTGATTGTACATTTACATTCACTCATTCATTCGATTTTTTGCAACTTCATGTAGTGTGTTTTTTTTTATTCAACTGGATGGCAAACGAGCAAGTGGGTCTCCTGATGATAAGAGATCACCACCACCCATAGAACCCTGCAACACCAGGGGGATTGCAGATGCGTTGCCAACCTAGAGGCCTAAGATGGGATACCTCAAGTGCCAGTAATTTCACCGGCTGTCTTACTCTCCACGCCGAAACACAACAGTGCAAGCACTGCGGCAGGATTAGCGAGCAAGATGGTGGTAGCAATCCGGGCGGACCTTGCACAAGGTCCTACCACCTGCCTGTGTGTGCATGTGTGTGTGTGTGTGCATGTGTGTGTGTGTGTTTGTGTGCATGTGTGTGTGCATGTGTGTGTGTGTGTGTGTGTGTGTGTGTGTGTGTAATTATTTAATTGAACTCTCCTGGCACTACTATAGTTGACCAAGGCCCATCCGTGCAGGTTCCCGTTCGACGGGCTGGGCGGCGTGATGGCGCACGCGTTCTGTCCGCCGTACGGCGCCATGCACTTCGACGACGACGAGGTGTGGGGCGAGCTCGATGACGAAGACGAGGTATTTATGAGGCAGTGTAACTTTAGACACTTAGGGGCTGTTTCACCACGCATTGATTAGTGTTAACTGACGGTTAAATGTGATGCTGTCTCTATTTGTTTTGTTCGAACAGAAGGAGAACAGAATAGAAAAATTTAACTCAGGTCTAACTTTTTGTGGTTGTTCGTCTGTCCGTGATGTTTCGAGTTGGAATTCCGAGAGACTCTGGCGGGTGACACTCTTTACCGGCCCAGATAATACTGACATGGAAAAACCGACCCTCCTGTTTCGTGGCATAAATATCTATACTATACAGCCATAGCTTCAAATATCTATACATCGACCTTTTGGGTAGTGGCATAAAGGTGTATAGATATTTTTGACGTCTTGGTAACTTACGTAATTATATTTATGACCTTGACTGTACACGCCCATGGAAACGGCTCTCTGCCTTTTCCCAACTCACGTTTCTCAAATGTTTCATTTGCCAACTCAGGATGTTAGCATATGAAACATTTGTGCGAAAAGGCAGAACCCGATTGAAACTCATATCAGTTTCAATGAGCGAGTACACGAAAAACAGAGTCGGTATTTCCATGGCGGTATTATCCGGGCCGGTAAAGAGTGGCAGCTATCTGGTCAGGACGCGACGGACTTCTTCGCGGTGGCGGTGCACGAGATCGGTCACGCGCTGGGCATGGCGCACTCCGCGGTCAAGTCGTCCGTCATGTACCCGTACTACCAGCCCACGGTGGCGCGGCTGCACGCCGACGACATCTCTGGCATGCGAGAGCTTTACTGTGAGTGTTAAGCCGAGTTTAGACTTGCAAGAAAAATCTTGTAAGTTGCATTAAGCTGGAAAATACAAACTGAGACATGGATGCACAGAAAAACCAGAAAAAGAGAACAGCGCTGGGAATCGAACCCAGGTCCTCAGCAATCCGTGCTAGATTCCTGTCCAGCGGTGGTGTAGGGGTTATAGCACGCAGCACGGATTGCTGAGGACCTGGGTTCGATTCCCAGCGCTGGTCTCTTTTTCTGGTTTTTCTGTGCATCCATGTCTCAGTTTGTATTTTCGATATGGTTTCACGGATACCCGTTAAAGGAACAAATTTGGAGTTGAAATAAAAAATACAAAAAGACTCAAAAAACCAATCATGCATTAAGCTGGGTCCAGACGGTGCAGACTTGCGCTGCGCAGACTGTTGCACGGACAAAAGTATGTGCTACTCACATCGTCCACACGATACAGACATGTTAGTTGTTCTTTTAAGCCATGTCTGCGCCGACTTTTTGATGCCAGATACAAAAATGCACAGATGTCGTTACAGACACGCTGCGCAGACTAAAGTCTGTGCCGTGTGGACCCACCTTTACATTGCGAGGCCGTAAAGCCAACGAGTTTGTAGTGGTCAATCGAGCGCCGCAATGAAATGCAACTTGCACGATTTTTCTTGCAAGTCTAAACTCGGCTAAAGCCGAGCCGAGAAACCTTAAAAGGTTGTTAATGTGATTTTCCACCGAGACCAGACCAGGCGAGGCCAGACGACAATTGAAATTTGAATGCATTCTCGCGCGCCCGCCGCGGGCGCCACCATACAAATTTCAATTGTCGTCTGGCCTCGTCTCGTCTCGCCTCGCCGGTGGAAAATCACCATTACTTTTGTTTGTGAACCTCAGGGTCATTAATTATTATGTTTAAAAGAGTAGAAGATAAGAGTGAAGTTGTGTTTCACGTAGGGTATCCTGTAAAAGACAGTTGGGATTCCCTCGCGCTTTTGTTCCCCATAAAATGTCCAGCTTTTTGTCAGGATATTTTATATTTTTAAATGGTAACTTTCTGGTCGTTGATAACCCGCTTACCCGCTCATTTCATACAAAATTAGATTTATTACTGTCCGACCAAAGTGCTTTCTTAAACACAAGGACAAAAGCGTAAAGTAAACTGGTGTCACTACCAACGATTATGTAATAATATAGTTATACATACTTATAAGGTGTATTATTATTGTTTTCTGTTTGGTGGTGATTACTTTTGGGACCGTAAATGAAATATTTTTCTTTATTTATTTCCGTGTCGTGAGTGATTGTTTACGTCATTTGCCATAGTAACAACAAAACTAAATTGAATTAATAGCCAAGCAACCTGCCGGGTCCGAAGAGCAGACGGAGAGCCCGGTGGTGCCGCGGTCGTCGCTGGGCCCGGGGCCGACGCAGCCCGACGACGACGTGCCCGACCTCTGCTTCACCAACTACGACACCATACAGGTGCTGCAGGGGAAGATTTACGTGTTCGAGGAAGAGGTGAGATTTACTAGCGCTGATCACGTGACACTTGCGAAGGAATTTAATGGTGTGTGTGTATATATATAGGTATTAGATAGATATCTTGTACATCTCCGTCTCTTTTACGCTTAGTACCTAACTAAGAATAATTTGTTTTGTGAATATTTAAGTAGCTAACATTTTGTCACCTCCTGCTTTTCAGACCTGAATTTTGTCAAAGCAATTAGAATTTATTTGTTTCGGGAATAAAGTCAAATTGTCGTGATGTGAGAAATAAAGTGAAACAATAGAGAAACAAAAAATACAAGCAATGGAACGTTGAACTTCCTCCTTCCTTGAAGTCGGTTAAAGAATTGTTACTTTTGTACCTTACTATATATTGTATACTAGCTTTTGCCCGCGGCTCCGCCCGCGTGGTATTCGTTATCGCGCGCTGTTCCCTCGGGAACTGTGCATTTTTCCACCAACCAAAAAGTAGCCTATGTCACTCTCGGGCCCATATTTAGTTTTATATATTTTTAATTATAAATATGTACCTATGTGTCTGTAAGCTTAAGGGTTTGTATTGTTTATTGTATGGGCCAAGTTGCCTGAAATAAATGAATTTATTTATTTATTTATAAACTATCTCTATGCCAAAAATCACGTCGATCCGTCGCTCCGTTACGGCGTGAAAGACGGACAAACACACAAGCATACAAACACACTTTCGCATTTATGATATTAGTATGGATAACTTGGAAGAGCGGTGTCATACAAACAGGTTTTCTTTAACTTAAAGAGAGACACCATTCTCTGTTACCTACATTTAATCTGTTACCGAAATATTTTTCATTTACAAACTGAGACATGGATGCACAGAAAAACCAGAAAAAGAGACCAGCGCTGGGAATCGAACCCAGGTCCTCAGCAATCCGTGCTGCGTGCTATAACCCTTACACCACCGCTGGACAGGAATTTAGACACGAATTTTTCCTATGCATACATATCTCAGGTTGCTTATTTCTTACTACGCTACTTATTGCAGCAGCACTAGCGACATCTATGTTTTTCCATGTCTCAGTTGTATTTTCGATATGGTTTCACGGGATACCCGTAAAAGTAAACAAATTTGGAGTTGAAATAAAAAATACAAATAGACTCCAAATAACCAATCATAATTTTTCATTTATTTATTTTTCATTTTTTTATCTGTTGTCTTTTTACACCTCAGTGGATGTGGGCGCTAAACGAGCGCAAAGTGGTGGTGGAGGGCTATCCTAAGCGGTTCCGTGACGTGTTCGCGGGGCTGCCCGCCAGCGTCAATGTCGTCAGGACCGTCTACGAGAAGCGGAATGGAAACATCGTCATATTTGCAGGTACCGTCTATCAGAAATTTTATGGAAATAAAAAAAACACTTCTCATTCTCGTAAAGCTCGTGTTTCTGCTGAATCTAGGCGATATAAAATGACTTTTTATGCTCGACTGTATAAAGTAAAATCTTCATCTAAGACCAAGATAATCAGGTGTTAACAGCCACAAACAAAAAAGTTTCTAAATATTTCTTTAATAATTTTTAATTTATATATAACTCAAAATAAACCAAATTAATCAATAACACTAAATATTTAATACTAGCTTTTGCCCGCGGCTTCGCTCGCGTTAAATTTGGGGTAACAATTAACATACATTTACTTTCTGCGATCTTTTTTTTTCGTGTTTTGATTGTTTTTTTGGAGGATTTCATGGAAATATAAATACAGTCTGACGTTGTTTTAGACAGATGGTGCACATTTTGGAATTCAAACATCAACCTACATACGTAATTAATCATTCATAATTCGTACCAACTCTGAAACCATGTTTCGCTGAAACGTTAAAGACGTTTAAAGTACTACGCGTTTCTTTTGCCCGCGAATTCCTACACGATATAGGATATAGGATTGTATCTCAAGAAATTGTAAAGTCCCCGCGGAACATGAATTACTGTTATGATAATATTCTTAATTGTCGATGAGAGACATATTGTAGCTTTCTATTATTAAAAGAGTTTTGAAAATCTGCCCCGAAATTAAATTCACTTATTTTTATTATGCGGAAATTTTGCATAAAAAAAAGAAGTCTGTCCATCAGGATATTGTAGCTTTCTATTGGTAATAGAATTATTTAAATCAGCTCAGTAGTTTCAGAGATTACCCAACAAAAAAGAAAACAAACAAAGTTGAGATATTTTCCTATTCTAGGGATTTTCTAAAAATCTTTTCCCAGTGCACCTCTCTATTACTTTAGGTCCATCTATGCCAATATCAAGTCTCTAGCACCAGTAGTTTTGGCTATGCTTTGTCTGTCAGTCAGCCAGTCATGGTACTGTTCAGGTAGAGTTAGGTATACAATTATAAATAAATCAACCCTGAAGTTGAATTCACTTTTTGCTATCCCGCGGGAGTTTTACGTTTTCCCGGAGAAAAGTAGCGTATGCCAATCAGGGATAATGTAGCTCCCAATTGGTAAAATATATTTTTAAATCAACCCCAATGATAAATTTACTTAAGTATTTCGATCTTGCGGGAATTTTGCATTTTTCTGTAGAAAAGCAGCCTATGTCAATCAGAGATAGTGCAGATTACTATTAGTGAAAGATTTTTTAAAATCAGCTCCGAATTTGGATTGTCTTACTTACTTCTATGTACCTATCCTGCGGGAATTTTGCATTTTCAAAAGTAATCTCTACCAATCAACAATAGTGTAGCTTTATATTAGTGGAAGAATTTTTAAAATCAGCTCTGAAGTTGAATTCAGCTTTTTCTATCCCATGGGAATTTTGGATTTTCCGAAAAAAAAGTGGCCTATGTCAATCGAGGATAGTCATATCATATGAAAGAATTTTAAAAGCGGTGCCAAAGTTGAATTTACTTATTTCTATCCCCCGGGAATTTTTCATTTTCCCGGAAAAAACGTATCCTATGTCAATCAGGAATACTGTTAGCTTACTTTTGTTGAAAGAACTTTTAAATCAGACCCAAGTTGAATTCACTTATTTCTATCCCGCGGGAATTTTGCATTTTCCCGAAGAAGAGTAGTCTATACTAATGAGGAATAGTGTAGCTTTCTATTGATGTAAGAATTTTTCAAATCTACCCGAAGTTGCATTCAGTTTTTTTATCCCATGGGAATTTTGTAATTTCCCGAAGAAAAAGTAGCCTTTGTCATTTGGGGATAGTCATATCACATAATATGTAAGAATTTTTTAATCAGCTTCGTAATTGAATTAATTTATTTCTATCCCGCGGGAATTTTGCATTATCGGATAAAAAGTAACCTATGCCAATCAAGGATAGTGTAACTACTAACGGTGAAAGAATTTTTAAAATCGCCGCTCATTAGTTTCAGAGATTCGACTACAAACAAAGAAAGCGAAAAAAGTTTAGATATTTCCCTATCCCGGGGAATTTCGAAAAATCCTTTCTTAGTGCGCGTCTAAATCTATTAAGGAAACATATTATTCACCAAATTTCAAGTTTCTAGCCCCAGTGGTTTGGCTGTGCGTTTTGATCTATAAGTCATAATCAGTCAGTCAGTCAGTCAGTCAGTCAATCAGTTTCTTCTTTTTACTATATATAGATATATTAGCAATGCATGAAAAATAAAAGGTACCTACCCTACTAAGTGAAGAATTGCTTCCACTCTTGTTATTTCATCTCCTCGCAATCGAAGTGAAAAGCAGCAGAGTGTAAAACTCGAGCATTAAACCCATTTTCCCCGTGTCTTGTAGTAACGGCTCGGGTGGCTATAAGATCGTCTCGGGTAAAATGGCTCGTTTTATGCTCTTGTTGTACAATCTACTATTTTTTTCAAGTAGGCCAGTAGGCCACGAAGTAGTGTTGTGAAAAACGCTCATTTTGAGGCTTAACGACTCAAAGCCCGCAAAGACGGTTTATTGCATCCATACGCATAAAATAAGTCAATTTAATTCTCAAATATAGTGGAGTCTTTAAGACTCTGGAGTCTTAAATGCTCGAGTCTTTAAGCCTCGAAATGAGCGTTATCCACAACTCTACCACGAAGGGCTCTCTTACATGTCACTTTTTTATACTACCCGCGCTTTCGGCCAATTTATGTGTACATTATAATAAGCACGTTACATTGATTGATAAAAGTCAGTACAGTACATGTCAATGTGAAAGGCCCACAATAATAATTAATTTATTACTAAAAACCCATGCTGTCAAAATATATTATGATATTAAGGGCCTGTTTCACCATTCATTCATTAATTTTATTTGACGGATAAATGTGATGCTGTCTCCGTCTATTCAAACAAAACAAAAAGAGACGGCATCACATTTATCCGTCAATACTATAAAATTTATTGATTGATTGATATGGACCTCTGCAAAGTATCTAAAGCCTGATTCAATAAATTATGTTATTTTATGTTGCAATCATTATATTACTGATTTAAATTAAAATTATTTTGTCAAATAAATTTAACGATTAATATAAATTATTTAAGTGTCAGTTTTTAAAAGAAAACATTTTTATTAACAGTTTCATCGTTGACAAATACTTATCCCATAATAATGTTATCTAAGACCCCTTGTGTGTAAACATTCTTTAACTAAAAGATTACACATTAAACCCTCATAAATCATTTCAGACAAACGCTACTGGGAATTCGGTTCAAACTTCCGTCTCATCAATCGCGGCCGTCTCTCGGACTACTCGCTCCCCCCCTCGCTTCCCGAGCTGACTTCAGTGTTTGTATCCAACTACAACAACAAGACCTACCTGATAAGCGACGAGCGATTCTGGCGCTATGACGAGGGCACCCGGACCATGGACCAGGGGTACCCTAAGGAGATGTCCGCGTGGAGGGACCTGCCGTATCCTGTGGACGCTGCTCTGGTTTGGCAAGGAGGTAATTTCTACTAAAGCCGGGTACTCACCAGCGAGCTGTAACTGTAACCGTTGCACGTTACGTTACCAAAAATCAGTGCTCGGAGCGAGTCGATGACAGCCAGCAGGGCTACTACGAAACTCGAAGTTCGTGTCGTGCGGTCTCTCTGACACTAATACTATTTAATACGAGAGCGAGAGGGACCGCACGACACGAACTTCGAGTTTCGTAGTAACCCTGCAGGTACTCGTTGCGTAACTGTAACCGTTGCACGTTACTGTAACCTAAAAACAGCTAGCGGAACACGTGCGGCTCGCAGTGAGCCGACGAGTGTCGGTTTCTAGAACCTCGTTACTGTATCTGTTAGTTCGCTTGATGAGTACGCTCGGTGAGGGCGCTCGATGGATGTCACGAGTGAAGATCGTTTCACGCGTACACACAGAACCTCGTACGGTATATGTTCGGTTACAGTTACAGCTCGCTAGTGAGTACCCGGCTTAATGTTATAAATGCAAAAGTTCATTTGGTTGAAAGTCATGATAGCCTAGTGGTTTGACCTAGGGCTCTCAAGCAGAGGCTCGTTGGTTCGGGCCCGGCCTCGTACCTCTTGAGTTTACGGTTATGGAAAATAACGTGAGTTTGCATACACCTGCGAAGAAATTCAATGATGTGTGTGTGTGAAGTGATGTGGGCATGTGCCCTGTAGTGGGACGTATATAGGCGGAGATGAGGTGATGATTAACTTTTAGAAGCATTTATTTTAACTTTACAAAAAAAATCGATATATCCGGTCCTCTACTCCGGTATAACGATAAATCGATTGAACTAAATAAAAATCGATATCGATATTTGTACACCTTTCATCCCTAGTCGTGTAGTAAGTGCAATACTGAAGGGCTACTACGAAATTCGAAAATCGAAGTTCGTATGATACCGTGTCTCTCACACTCACAGATATAGATTACACTAGATAACACAAACACCTCAATCTATATGAAAACCAACCGTGTCACTTTTTTATATCTATGTGACGTCCCAAGAGCGAATTAGCGATGTGAATTCCCCGATGTCCGCGCAAAATCGATTCAAATGTGCCGCCCGCCCGCGCCGTGGGGCTCGAGTCAGTCACTAGTCTATAGTCAGTTAGCGGTCAGTCTTTGTATGGGGCCAACCCCGACGTTTGCTCGGAGTTCGGACACGCGAAGTAGATGCATTTGCGTAATCTAGTGTAATCTATATCTGTGCTCACACTCGTATTAAATAATATTAACGTCAGCGGGACGGTACGATACGAAATTCGATTTTCGAAGGTCTGAGGTCTGAGGTGATGTTCCAGACACGTACTTCTTCCGCGGCCCCCGCTTCTGGCGGTTCGACAACGACGCCATCCGCACGCACCCCTACTATCCGCTGCCGACCGCGCTGGTCTGGTTCCAATGCGAGCCGGCCGCCGACACCGAAAGGTACACCCGGAACGAAGACTAGCGAGGGAGCAGTTCGAGGAAACTACGCAAAGACTGATCTGATCACTGTATGTTTTAACCCATTCATTGCAGCGCGCCAGATTAAGAGTACGTACTTTATCGCGATGCCGACGCTTCTGCAGAACAGACTCCCATCGGCGTCAGCGGCATTATATGAGGGTCCTTCAAGACGCCGATGGGCGTCAGAGGCACTGAATGGGTTAAGTTCAAGCTGTAGTGTGTGGAGAGTGGAGGTTAAAGAGTGTCAGTGGAAAGACATTATTTAATGTATGCCAATTATTTAAGTGGTGCTGCAGTAACAAGTGGGTAAAAAAATAAAGACATATGTTTATTATGAAAGATAATTATATAATTTAATAAACATTGCATAGAAAATTATTTTACGTTGTGTACGGTCGAAAAACACACTACGGTGGCTTGAAGAGATGCAAGAGTCCATGAGAGTCCAAGAGTCCATGCACTTACCGGGCAACCGGTAAGTGGCCAGTTGTCGTTAATTGTGGCGTTCTAAGGAGGAGACCTTTCTTCAGTCAATAGACGTGAGCTTTGTGTACCTGATATTCCCTATTGGTTATTAAAAGGTTCCACCCTGGTATTTCGGAGCGGGCAAGGTGATCAAAAATATCGAAATATGAACTCTAATGCCTTAATAATAGAGTGCATGTTCCGATATTTTTGACCACCTTGGCCGCTCCGAAATATCTGATGGCGACTGTACATGAATCAGATTGTTCGAATGTATAGGGTACGGCTGGGGACTGAGGTGTAAATATTACATTTTTCAACTCTGCGCACTTTACTCCGTCATTCGTTGTCCCACAGACCTCATATAAACTAGGTTGCTACATTCATTTCATCCATGCACCGCTACTCTAGCGCCACTCTGGGTGGATTTGGAACTTTCAACCGCTTCCTATTCACAGGAAACACCTCTTTCTTTTAGTTTTTCATAGTAATCGCACTAATTCTCATCCGTACACTAGCAACATATTATTATTAGAAGAGTCCGGAAAGGTCAGTGAGAAAAATAAAAATAAAATAACTTTAATAAAAATATATCACTTTATTAGAGCTTTAGTGCTCAAATGAACGAATACATCGAATTGCTGAACATTGTGCACGCGGAACATTCCCGTGCAACGTTTTAAGAAAACAATTGGTTTTAGTGTTGATTAAAACTAATACTGTAACAGTAAATAATATCATTGAACTAAATGTGTAAAGTAAAATTCGTACTACGTAGCTCATTATTAACAGGTTAACTAGAATGTCTTTTAGACATGGTGCTCGATATATAGAAAATAGTTTTTGAGATATGTTCTCACTGGAATTATTTGTAAAGCTTATACTATTGTCTACCTCTGCTTCCCTTTCAAACGTTTTTTAACAATTATCATTTCACTTTGTTATAGGTGTAATCTTTTTTTCAATTAAAATTTTTGCTGTTTTCTATTTGACGTTTTGATTCAAACATAATTTATGATCTCCATAACGTCTTGTTCGTGTTGTCGACAGTTGTAATATGTAGTGTATAATAAACTGTTGAGTTAGTCAAATCCGATTCGGAAAACTTTGAATAAACATAATTGAAGGCAACATTTTTTTTTTTCATATCCCATACCAGAGATCACGCCGCAGACTACAATTTTGAAAAATATTTCCCGATCAAAACTGAAAACGGTGCTCCATTCCTTTAATAAACAAACTATACTACGCAGTTTACTAATAAATTACGTCTTCAAAGCGTTCATATTTTTATTGAAAAGAGCATCCATCAGATGTACCCGCTTTTTAATACATTTTCGGTTAATATCTGCAGTCCCACTGCTTCGTCGCGCATCCCATGTACAGTTGGGAAATTTCATGTAATATATAAATGAGATGGCAAAATTTAATTCAAGTAATTGCAAAATGCCAAGCTCGGCTGCTGGGAAAAATAAATAAAGTGTCAATGTAGCTAATTAAAAATCAATAACAATTAAATGATTACAAAGAATAAACAACTAAAGAAGTGTTCCGGACAGATAGACTTACGATAACTGATCGTGATAGCATGACTTTTTTCCACAGATATAGATTACACTAGATTACGAAAATGCATCTACTTCGCGTGGCCGAACCCCGACCAAACGTCGGGGTTGGCCCCATACAAATACTGACCGCTAACTGACTAATCATGACTAGTGACTGACTCGAGCCCCACGGCGCGGGCGGGCGGCGCATTTGAATCGATTTTGCGCGGACATTGGGGAATTCACATCGCTAATTCGCTCTTGAGACGTCCCAGTAGATATAAAAAAGTGACACGGTTGGTTTTCATACAGATTGAGGTGTTTGCGTTATCTAGTGTAATCTATATCTGTGCTATTTTCAGCTTTTCGCTCATGTTTTTACACAGATCATTCTAACTTTTTATGTATGACAGAATCGGGTGTTACATCTGGCAATTGGGCATATTTAGCTTTCTACACTATACTTGTATTTATTATCTCCCTGTGATTGTGTTGTATTGTTAGGTTCCGCAGCAGGCTTGCGTGTCAGTGTGTGTGTGTGTGTTGGTGTGCTGAGTCTAACTGCAGCAGGAGGCGGGGTTGGGGTCCTGTCCGGAGCGCTTGGTGATGTTGAGGCGGGTGAACTCCTCGGCCACGGTCGGGTGGATGCCCACTGTGCTCATCAACTGCTCCATTGTAATGCCGCATCTGAAACACGTACAAGTTTAGCACACAATGTCACTGGTAGGTTACCGGTTGGTCAGCGGATTAAAAAGTAACCCTGTGAATTGAGAAAGTGTTGTATTGTAAGAGACATTCATATAAAGGCTAACTTGTACCATAGGTCTGGCGTTTGGCTTCCCGAGGGAATTCCGTCCCCTTTCGCATTTATAATATTAGTAGGAACATGGGAATTCATTTAGGGTTTTGACGCTGTGTACCAGATTCGCATAATGCCAAATTTTCAGATTTGCAGTATACCAGATTCGCAGAATGTCAGATTCGCACGATGCCAGATTTCAGATTCGCAGAATACCAGATTCGCAGAACGCCAGATTCATTTTTTTCAGCATTATTTAACATTTTCGGCTCAGGCTCGATCTGTCTGTTTCCTAAAATGTCTGCTTCTCAAAATGGCATTCTTCCAACAAACGTCTCTTTACTATAAAGGCTTCTATTTTATTTTACCTCTTTATCAATATTCCCGATCTCAAAACTTCTTGGTCTCAAAATGAAGTAAAGTTCCCAATCCGCACTGGGCCTGCGTGGGAACTACGGCCCTAGCCCTCACATTCCGAGAGGAGGCCTTTGCCCAGCAGTGGGAAGTTTATAGGTCGGGTTGATGATTGTGCGAACCTGGCATTCTGCGAATCAGGTACTATGCGAATCTGGCATTCTGCTAATCTGAAATTGGGCATCGTGCGAATTTGGTATACTGGGAATCTAAAAATCTGGCATTATGCGAATATGGCGTTTTGCGAATCTGGTGTTCCGCGAATCTGGCGTTTTTCGAATCTGGTACAAAGCGTCAAAACCCTTAAAATAATGGTACAAATTTTGCAAAATGTAGAAAAGTACGAGTAGTTTACTCTCGCGGTCAACCAGGGTCAGCTAAAATTCTGAGTTACTCGTAACTGTTAACCCAGGGTTAAGTTGTGTCAAAGTGTATGAAACTGTCATCCTTAACCTCGCGCTAACGATTTAACTTTTTTAACCATAAAAAGTCAGGATGATTCAGCATTAAATTCGCGTGGTACTAACTTGACGGCGGCAGCGAAGCCCTGGATGATCTCGCCGGCGACGGGCCCCACGAAGTGCAGCCCGAGGATGCGCTGCGGCGCGGCCCGCAACGCGACAGCCTTTAGGTAGCAGTTGCGGATGTTCCGTTGCGGGATGAAGAACTCCGTCGGCTTGTAGTACGCGTGGTACACTTCTATGTTGTCGGCGCCGTATCTGCAAATACAAACAGCCATCATGAATAAGCAGCTTTTTATGAAACACTGATCGATGCGAACAATTCGTTTGGGAACTATGCAATTTAATAAAAATCCTTTATCCTTCTGAATGTGTCACTATTTCCGTAAAAAAATAATTTAAATCGGTTTAGCGGTTTAGGCGTGGTAAAGTAACAGATATATACAGACAGTGAGACAGAGATCGTATTTTCTATTTTATAGTATTAAGAAGGAAGTAAGGACACTAAGGGATGGGAAGCGAGCATGCACACACATCATTGGAAAATATCGTTATTAAGTGGCGAAAAAATGTGTTGAATTTGAAATTATCTCGACTATATATACCACTACATGGCAGTCCTCTCAGACACTAACACAAAATAGTAAAAAAAAGCCATGATGGCTTAGTGGGTTGACAAACTCAAACTCATATTTATTGACAACAAAAACACACTACATCACAACAAAAACACAGTAAAAACATAAATAGGAGAAGAGAGAAAAATAAGAGACATTGTGTTGTAGTGTGATGCCAAAAGGACTCGGCTCAGCATGCTCAGCACCCAAGACCCGAGAACTAACTAACGTATTATTCATACAAATATCTACCCCGGCTGGGAATCGAACCGGGGACCTCAAGCTTCGTAGTCAGGTTCTCTAACCACTTGGCCATCCGGTCGGTCAGTGTCCAGCAGTAGGACTATAATGATGATGAGCTGGCTCTATACTTCGAAATGCAAAATTCGAACTTCGTATCTTGCCGTCCCGCTTATATTTTAACACGCAAGTGAGAGGGACGGTACGATACGAACAAGTTAATTTGCACATTCAGGCTCATTCAGCTTACTTCCAAATTAGAATTAAGATGAATGAGGGCTATCGCGTATGAATTCGCCGCTAGAGGCGCTAGTGTAGCGTGAGGCCTCCGAAATCTCAAATCTCATAGTTTTTGGATGAGCTACGCGGGTTTATTTATAATTGGAATAATTTTGTGAATATTTTGCATTACCTGAAATTAATTATGGCAATTATGCGTTACGGGGCAATGAATGTCTGTGTTTTGAGACAGTTTTGTCTTTCGGAAACTTTTGACCACCTTTTTTTTCTGAACAAAACGGGACTACGCAACACTGTGGTTGCTCGATATTTTTATGGTACGGTTTTAAGGTGTATCAAATATGATTTGTTTTCACGCCCGTAATATCATACTTTGAAAGCCACACTTAAAAACCTCACGCAACAGTGGCGCCATCTAGAAAGACAAAAAACGATAGCCCTCATTGTAACGATGTCGTTCTCCTAAATCGAATTTGGTAATAGTCCCCATGTACTGACCTTTCCGTGGCAGCCTCCTCGCTGAGCCCCACGCAGCCGTACTCCAGCGGGGTGAAGATGGTGGTGGCCACGTTTTCATAGTCCATGTGGTGCGGCGCGCCGGCGAAGACGCGGCGCGCGAGCAGCCGGCCCGCGTGGATGGCCACGGGGGTCAGCTCCGGCCGGCCCTCCAGCACGTCGCCCACCGCGTAGATATGGGCCACGTTCGTCTGCTCCGTCGCCGCTACGATCTTGCCGTTCTCTGATAGACACTGTCATCCAATTTTGAACATTAAACTACCGTGAGACCATATCGAAAATACAAACTGAGATAGGATGCACAGAAAACCAGAAAAAGAGACCAGCACTGGGAATCGAACCCAGGTCCTCAGCAATCCGTGATGCGTGCTTTAACCCCTACACCACTGCTGGACAGGAATCTAGACATTTTTTTTTTTTTTAAAAAGAAGATTCCACACCTATGATTCAGCCTACCTATGTTCTACAATAAAAAAAAATCTGATTCCAAAAAACCAATCATATCGTGAGACTCATATTGAATAATATTGTAACGGATAACTCACGTCTTAAATCGAGTTTAGCTCGACATGTTTCGGACTAATTCGTTGACCTTCTTCCTAGGAGCAACGCGACTCAGCGCATTGGCGTATTTAGGGTTATTTTTCAGGAGGGACCTGGCCTGGATTTTTGTGTGAAGATATCAGTATTATAGAACTTTTAATCGGTAGCCCAACATCCTGGAGTGGGTGGGCACAAGACCATAGTGGGGTGGGCATTACGTAATTTACAAGCTTTTATTATGTTTCAACTGTCCCGATGTTTATCTAAAATCAAATCTTGCAAGTTAAATTTGATTCACTACCCGGTTACTGATTGAGCTGAAATTTTGCATACTTATGTAAATACAATAATTTCATAGTGACATCCTGGTAGTCCAGCCAGGATCGTTTCAGCAGGATGGAACTCTCCAACGATTAATGGCATCGACTTAAGGTATGCAAATGTAGTTTGGGTGACAATACAAGTGAAGAAGACAAAAAGTACAGTCAGCAAAAAAGCTTGTATTAAAAATGATTTTTTCACTTCTCATGCTCGTAAAGTTGGTGTTTATGCTAGGCGACATAAAATGACTTTTTATGCACTAGTGCATAAAATAAAATCTTCGTCTAAGACCAAGGTAATTAGGTGTCAACAGCCACAAACAAAGAAGTTTCTTTATATTTTTTAAATACATTTTTTGAGTATATAAAAATAAAAATCAATCAAAATAAATCACTAAAACTAAAAAAATATAATTATATAGTTAAAAACAAAAAAAAAATCATGAAAAATAAAATTTACGTAGTTAGTGAACAATTGTTTTCACTGTTGCTATTTCATTTCCTCGCCATCGAAGTGAAAAATAAAATAAATATCACGGGACAATTGACACCAATGGACCTAGACCAAAGTAAGCTTAGCAAAGCTTGTGTTATGGGTACTAAGCAACGGATAAATATAATTATATAGATAGATACATACTTAAATACATATTAAACACCCAAGACCCGAGAACAAACATTCGTATTTTTCATACAAATATCTGCCCCGACACGGGAATCGAACCCGGGACCTCAAGCTTCGTAGTCAGGTTCTCTAACCACTAGGCCATCTGGTCGTCGAAAAGCAGAGTGTAAAACTCGAGCATTAAATCCATTTTCCCCTCGACGTGTCTATTCACCCTCGCCGTACCGGCTCGGGTGGCTATATGAACGTCTTGGGTAAAATGGCTCGTTTTATGCTCTTGTTAAAAGTGTAAACTCACTGTGACGCCCGCCGCCTCCAAGTTCAACGCTTTGGTGAGCGCGTAGCGGCCGGTCGCCAGCAGCACCGTGTCGAACACGTCCTCGCTCCTGAAACGTGCAAAACTACTTTAAACCAACAAATCACAAAACATTTAACCTTCATTAGTATTACGACGAAAGAAAAATGCTAAAAGTGGTCAGAAATCTTTTTTTCTAAATAAGATGTGGTATTCACTTTACGATTACCCATGTGACAACGCGTAAAATTTCGTCAAAAAAAGCATTGACGACTTTGTACATCACTCTATAAGAGCATTGCATGTATCACGCACGGACCTTAGTAAAATTAATAACATGATCAGGGCTTACAGATGTCACATATGGTTACGGATATTATGTGTGATCCGCAACACCATTGCGTTTTTTAGCCAAATATCCAACTAGACATTGGGTAATCTCAACTCCGCGAAGTGATCTGACTCATTAGATCCAGCTCCGGTGTCGGTACCAATCGCTTATTGAATCCGACTCCTTTATTGACTCCGGTTCTTTCGAGCGATAATTAATTTATCTATAGCCGATCCCGCCCGGCTCGGTTCGGTTGGTACCAAGGTCAAGGTACTGAACTGAAGTACGATTCGGTTCGTCCTTTTGATGTTGAAAAATTCTAAATTGTGTATTTTTAAAGAACTATGAGCTACTTTAACTGCCTGCCTAGTGATTCGAAACAATATTATGATTTAAAGTCTGTGCCATCTATTTTTCACTGCAAATTTTTGCTTAATATTTCGTAAAATAAGCGTAGCCACAGACTACTTAGAGATACTAAGCGTAGCCCGCTCCGGTCATATTATATGTGTTTTAATTATATCTCATTTCTTCCAATATAACCGAGCGAGTAGTCCGAGTACCGCGTAGGTACCGGCTCACTCAGCACCCGACCAAACGTAATGATCCGATCCGATCCGAGCCGAGAGCGAAAGCGGAGCAAGTGAGTGTGACGGCGATCACGAGCCGCTCGATCCGCCGGACTTGGTCGAGTTAGTAACTCCGGAGTCGATAAGATTTGAAAGGAGTCATTAAGGGATTCAGATCCGCTTGAGGATCTGATCTTTTGAATCTTCAGATCCGGATTTACCCATCTCTATATCCAACGCATTGGACCAAAATGTTTTTAATTGCATATTCTGGCACTAAGTTAACGTTGTCGACCAATCGAAATAATCTTATTTATATGACTATTGTGTGCTCTTGCAGGGCGTAATGGACTAACTAATAATAATACCTAGTACAGTCGAGTTCATAAACTTGTGAGCAAAAATTTGATCAAAAATATCTGAACACGCTTCTACGCCATTAACAATAGAGTCGTTTTCAGATATTTTTATATTTTTGATTTTGCTCACAAGTTTATGAACTCGACTGTAACACCTTCTGCAACTGTGTACGTCTTTACAATTAATAAATAAATATGTATAAACACTTACGTTTCCAGACCTGATTAAATGACATACATTTTTTTTTTCAAAAGAGCTCGCATCTCAAAATCGATAATTTTACTAAGTGTTCTTTGTTCGACGACCGGATGGCCAAGTGGTTAGAGAACCTGACTACGAAGCTTGAGGTCCCGGGTTCGATCCCCGGCCGGGGCAGATATTTGTATGAATAATACGAATGTTTGTTCTCGGGTCTCGGATGTTTAATGTGTATTTAAGTATGTATTTATCTATATAAGTATGTTTAACCGTTGCCTAGTACCCATAGTACAAGCTTTGCTTAGTTTGGGACTGGGTCAATTGGTTCTTTATTATGCAAAATTTAGTCCATTTGTAGTGACATGTTCTGCCCATGTAACTACACACATCAATGAACTAACCCACAAAACGTTGGAAAATCCCCGACATTGTCACTTCAAAGTTTAATATCTCAAAAAACGGCTGAACCGATTTTAATAAAACATGTCTAAGAACCATCGCTAGAAAAACTGCTTTCAAATAAAAAAAAACGCATTCGAATCGGTCCACCCGTTTAAGAGCTACGGTTATAACACCCCTCCTTTTGCGTCGGGGGTTAAACAAGAAAGTATTGTGATACATATTACCCCTAGACAAATTTGATGCTCTGACTCAGTAGTAATATTTAAAAAAAGGTCAAAAAATTTAGTAATGAATGACCAACCAGAAGCTGAGTTTTAGACTTTGCCGAGAGAATCATTGTTTGAACAGTCCAGTTAAGATTGTTGTCTATACTCACTGCTGCTGCGTCTCCGTGTTAAGCCAGCGCGCCTTCAGCTGTCCGTTGTCGAGTTTCTCGACGGACAGCGGTACGGTGCGGTGGTGGAACGTGACGCCCTTCTGCTCCATCTCGCTCGTCACGGCCGCCGCCATCTGCTGGTCGAAGCCCCGCAGCGGCACCGACCGCACCAGCACCGTCGCAGAGTACCCCAGCGAGTTCAGGAACCCGGCGCACTCCAGCCCGATGTCTAATACCTGGTTAAGGCGATCGTTTCCAAGTCGAAGGGGTACACTAAATATTTCGTACAGATTGTTAAGTTAGGGCTATCGATGCAAGAAAGAAAGCATTGGCAGGCCTCCCACCAAGTGGACTGACGACATCGTAAGAGTTGTGGGAAACCGGTAGATGCAAGTGGCGAGTTGTCGTTCATTGTGGCGTAAGGGGGAAGCCTTTATTCAGTAGTGGACGTCTTCCGGCTGATGATGATCAAAGCAAGAGTGAATGAGCTGTTAATCGATTCAAATGGCCGCCCGCCCGCGCCGTGGGGCTTGAGTCAGTCACTAGTCATGATTAGTCAATTAGTGGTCAGTCTTTGTATGGGGCCGCGGGCAAAAGCTAGTCTGTTCATAAAAGCACTGCACTAGTAATAAAATTGAGAAAGGATACATCCAGCGCCAACAACGAGCGTCTTCCCGGGCGGGTATCCCAAACTGAAGATGTCATCGCTGCTAATACAGTACTCCTTAGCGCCAGGAATGTCTGGGTAGTGCGGCCGTCCGCCCACGGCGATCACAATATTCTTCGCGGTCAACTCCTTCTTGCTTCCGTTCTTTAACGTCGCTACAATCGTATGAGGATCCTTGAACTCCCCCAAGCCATTGATGTACTCGATTTTCTTATCCCTAAGGTCGACGCGGGTCACCCAGTTAACGGACTTGATGTGATTCTGGACGGACTCTGTGAGCGCCGCCCAGTCGATCTTTATTTTGTTGACGTCGGGGACTTGCCAGCCGTAAGCCACTGCCTCCTGGAAGCGTAAATACCCATCATGTGTTAAGACAATAAATGCTAACGCAAGTATACACTAGCTACACTGGCAGTTGCTTGTTACCTTAATGAGGATAAAATTATAGGAATGTTGTGTCACAAAGCACGACTCCTTTGCAGTGTTAAATGGTCATACTTTTAACACTTTATCTGACCGCAACTTTTGATATCCAGTATAATTTCAGCCGCTTTTATCTTTGATGGTTGCACATACTCTTAAAATTTTACATGGTCAAACAATTTAAATTTGGAGCTTGATACAAGTAAGCTATCACGGGAAAATATTACACTTCAGTATCATGTACATTATATTCATACACTTCCTGTTGATAATTAGACTTTGTCTGCTGGATATTAATATATTTCAACAGGGTATTTCCATTGCGATTTTTTTATAATTTAACTTATAGTTACAACAATACATGGTTGTTAGGGGCTATCCATAAAAAGTCACACATTTTCTGGTAATTTGTGATTTATATACACATAATTGAGATTGTCATAACTAGTGGGGGCGTGGATCGCTTCAAAAATTATCAAAATGTGATGTGAAAATTCGTGGATGGCCTCTAATGGGGTAAAAAACGACAAAACATTCATTTTTATAGCTTCATTTAAAGTGCTTGACACTTAATAATGCGTTAACCTCGATCACACACCACAATTAAATAAATATAGATCATCCGTAAGAAGACGGTCAGTCCCAGTTATTATTATTATTATAGTTATATCCAAAATGCATTAGTGGGTCTAAAACCATTAGGCTACCACCCAGTGCCAGTTTTAGCACTTCCAGCGCCCTGGGCGAGATTTCCACGGCGCCGGCGCCCCCAACTTTTGGGAATTCCCTAGAAGGTATAGGCTTCTGGCGCCCCTTTAAGACCGGCGCCCTGGGCGGTCGCCCCACCGCGCCCTACCCTAAAGCCGCTACTGAGGCTACCGCGTATACTAAATCATCAGAAGCAAAGAAGCACAGAGAGCGAGTTTATAAAATGTATGAATAAAATAATCTGCTTCTTTTCGAGACGGGTTTAGTCATAGGAGCCAACGTGTCGAGAGGTTTAATAGAAGTGACATCGAAGAAGCATAATAATATGGTATGCCGTACAGCCACCAGCACCAATATCTGACACAACAAGCGTGCATAAATGTCTGATACGACTCTATTTCTAAACCCGTAAGGACGTGTCAGATATTTTTGCACGCTCCGCTGTGGCAGATATTAATGCTGGTGACTGTACGAATGCGCCGCTAAAACAATGTTCTCCGTGATATAAATATACATTCATTTAAATATTCATTGATATTATATTACGGATGACAATAAGTACGATCGCTGTGGCTCTGGATAAATTTCCACAAATGGCAACAGCAGACAGTCTGATTGGATTGATTAGTTTCCGAGCAAACCAAACTATTATATAACGTACCTACTCGTACCCGTATAGGTACGTATATGGCTATATCCTATACGTCAGTTTTGCTGCATGACTTGCACTTTTCAAGCACGATAGCGCTGTTGATAACTCGTAGCAACGCCAGCAGGCATAGTTTTTAAAACTTCATAAATTCATCATAACGAACAGAATGACTTCAGACTAATGTGTCAATGCTTACTGAAATCAAAATATCAATACAGCAGCAGATCAAACTAATGCTTGGAATATAATACCTATTGATTATTATCTGTTTAATAGGAGGAAGACCGATGTCGGTTGCTAAGTGGAAGCTGGTGGATCGATCTAAACTGGCTTTAGACTATTCACCATTCTTTCCTTCCTTCCCTTTCCTTTTAATACCTTCCTGGATCTAAACTTTTTTCTAACAGATGTACAGTCGTGGGCACAAATATCTATACGAACAGCTACGTGCAGCCATCGAGTCAGTAAACACTGCTATATGGCTAGTGGCATAGTTGGTGGCATATATTTTGACGCCTTGTTAACGTACATAATATTTATGTTATGACCTTGACTGTATATAGTCAATTAGATCGAGCTGGTCCCCATTTTTTAATTCTGGATTTTTTTCTTGTGTCTTTCTTAATTCATCGAACCATTTCCACTGGCAGTTATTCGTACCTATTGATTAAGTCCTTAATCCCACTTTATAGAGTATGTTAGGATCCAGCACGATAAAGTTACTTACTGTTTTTCTAAGTTTAACTTTCGCAGAATGTGAAGTTCCCAAACCGCACCGAGCGTGGGAACAACAGACCAAACCGAACCCTTTCATTCCATATCGGTCGGAATATGTTAGAGATGTAAAGCTTTTGCGATGGGCCGCTAACTACCCGTTTAGTTAGGTCATAATCATAAAAGGAACATGATCGGTTTACAAACCGTAAAATTAATTTGATTACAGTTGACACAGTTTAATTGCGAAAACACATAAGCGAATCAATTCGCCAAATAGGCAAGAAAGTACATTCAAGGGTGTGTTAATTAACCTTGTTGTAACGACATTTTGATGGTAATCCACAACATGTGGGATGACGCCGTAACATAGCCTAAAAGCCAACGTAAACAGTTGAACATCCGAGTAGTCTCTCAAAATGGCCTTATTTATATTCCAACTTTTTTCAAAAAAAAGTTGACACGCACACGCATCTGGTGTGCATCGGCCTTAAATTGTCATTACACGTCCGATTTGTAGAGTTTTTAAATTAGTATGTGCCGCACTGGGACCATTTAATAAAAGTAATACAGTCACGCCCGTATAAAGCGGAGACGCCTGTGTGTGGCTAAAAAGCCCTATATCCTCCTGAGTCCTGACATCTTTTAACAAACTTAGTGTTTAAGACCTAGACGTGGTTGCTGCTTTGTTATTTTGGATATTATTACAAAATTCTTAGAATTCTTTATTCAATGAACAATTTGTACTTTATAAAGTACATTCGGCCGTTATTCTTAGTGTTAATTAGTCCTTTATAAAGAACGCGAAGACTTAGGAGGATATAGATAGCCATATATCGCCGACACCTAGTTAGAAGGCGCATCAACTCAACTGTTATAAAAATTAAACTTCAGCCAACTTCTAAATTAACATGGTGTAGGTGTTTTATTGAGGTGACAAGATTTCTAAAACGAAGTTTTTTTAAAAAAAATGGGTTATTGCAGCCACGAAATGGATATTTGCACTAATGATAAAGGTAATTTACTAAAACCAATGAAAATACAGAAAACGTATGATCATTAACAGCAAGTACCCACACAAAGCGCAGAGGAATCAATTCAGAAAAAAAAACACGATAACATCTCTATTGTTCTTATGTAGTACCTAGTGAATAACATCAAGAATGAAATTAACATTTGCCTGAGACCCGGCGCGGCTTTGGTTACGGTGGGCGTGGGCGTCGCAGGTTACTTAGCTAAAAGCGTGTTCTGGTAATGAAATCGTGTCACATCACTGAGTTATGATATGATATTATATCGTGTTTTGCGAATATGATGTTTTGCGAATATCATGTTCAGCGACGGAAGGATACCAATGTAAGGAAGGTGTTGATGAAGGAGGATCTACGATACATTTTTAAATCCCCAACTACTTTAGTCGTTTGCCGAGCACAAGCATAATTAAGTAAACAAACGTTAGATAAGTCTCTACATTGTATATTTTGTTTCATCGTGTGTTTAATGCGTTCGCTTGTTTTTAACTTTATGCTGTTATCTTTAATTTAGAACGCATCTAACGCCAACTGCCAGCGTTATAACGATATTATTACTGCAATTCTATTCAAAGTAGACTACACGCTGAATCTCTTGAAACGTTATGTTACCTTATTACTAAACCTAACGCCGCGCCTTCTGCCTGACCTACCTTTATTTGGCTGTAAGCAAAGAGCAAAATTAATGAGCCACCAAAACTAATTCACCCATTAATTCATTATGCATTTTTTAAGCCCAAAATTCTCATTGACAGGCTGCCAGTTTTCAAAAGCAAAATGCATATCCCCGAGAGGTGAAAGTAACAAGTTCGTTTTACGCTTTGGAAAAGAGAAAATAAACAGGTTTTGCGGATTTCAGACAAAATTGAAATGGATTATGGAACATCAACATCATCATCGGGTGTTGTGGAGCGCTCGGTTGGTGTTCGCATTGTATAAGAAATCTATTCATAACCCAACGCGACGAATGTACTGTTGTAAATAGTCTCCGAACTACATAAAATATGGCGTTTCAGCTGTTCTATTTCGAGCGATTATCAAATATTCGAAAACAAATGGCAGTGACAATGTAGTTTTCGTTATCAGCACTTGACTAAAACGTGACTGTAAATAAATAAAAAGTAAATCCTATTACTATCAGGTTAGGTTAGTATCTATCTACTTCCTTTGCCGATATCCAATGGAAGACCAGCGCCGGCTGCAAAGCCGACATCATGCCGAGTTGGAACCGCTTCGTGACAATTTCTCTCCATTTCTTTTTCACGAATCAATGTTTTTCTTTCTTTGTGTCAAACATCTTCCAAAACTTATTCAAAGTTGTCCAAATCGTTTCAGCTATTAGAACTCGTGTTTGAAGAAAAAATCTAATCGCTGATCTAGCGCCTTCAAAAGTTGTGTCGCCAGTAGTTCAGTGGCTGAGTCAATGGGTTGACAGTAACTTCAGTTTGATTACAAGACCGTAATCAAATTGCTATACTTACCAAACGAAAGGTTTCTTTAATCAAGGTTACGGCGATGTTGGATCGTTTTGAGAATTAAATGATCCTGAGAATTCTATAAACTACAGTTCTTTTAGTTAACGAGTACGTACCTACACACTAATCTTCATCGATTTGACGACGGAAAATCGCGCACAATCGCTAATTATGTATGTGTTCTTTAGTGTTCGTTTTTCTACCTTGACATCGATAGAAAACACATTAGAGAATATTTATTACTAGAGTTTACCCGCGGCTTCGCACGCGTAAACTATTCGATCTGGTTGTTACAATTGAAATTCCGGTATTTTAGAAAATTCCCGTGGGAAATCCCAAAATTTATATCGTAATATTCATTGAGTTGTTGTGTTAAGAACAACTATCCCGTGGGTATATTGGAATAAAAGTAGCCTATGTGTTATTTCAGACATCCAGCTATCTACATACCAAATTTCACGACTCTAAGCCCAGCGTAATCTGGCAATGAATGGGTAAAGAGGTTTACAGATTGCAATGCAGGATAATGAATACATTTCTTTTTCCCTGAATGGCAACACTGGCATAGATAATAGCAAAGAGGTAGAAGAGGATCTCGTCTAAGGGTTCGAAATTCGTACTTGTGATTTTATTTTGCTTAATATACAAAATGTACACACCCAATATCATATTTTCTCAAGTTTTTCGCGACTCCCAAGGTCAAAGAATTGAATTGCTTTAAAATTCCAAAGAAATAATGCGTTGTTTGGGAGAAACGTGTCAAAATGGTGTTGTAGAGCGCTATCCTGCTCTGTCTCGTTTTTTTTCCCGTTCTGGCGGTTCGCTTTTATATTATAGATACACGTATTTTTTTATCAATTAAAAAAAATATGGTGATATAGCCACATGATATAGTGTCATCACGATGTACGATAGTTTAGCACGGAGTGCCGTCACGGCTCCCTACTCTCGAACTTTGATGCGCTTCATCTTTGTAATTTTTTTCAAAGACAAAATACGTGTCCGATACTTTCTGACAATCTAAATTACGAACTACTTAATTAGATTTTTTACGGACACTATTGGTCGGACAGACGACCGACGCAACATTCGCATTTTTTTTTATTCGACTGGATGGCAAACAAGCAAGTGGGTCTCCTGATGGTCAGAGATCACTACCACCCATAAACATCTGCAACACCAGGGGTATTGCAGATACGTTGCCAACCTAGAGGCCTAAGATGGGATACCTCAAGTGCCAGTAATTTCACCGGCTGCATTGTCATTGGCATTGTCTTTCTATTGTGATTCTACTTTATCATTGAATATTTTGACAATACTGATCTCACATTCGGTCTAACAAACCTAACGAGCCTTTGTGGAACCCAGATATACGAGACTTGAGTTACTGTTACTGTAAGTTACCATTGTCATTATGTTTACTTTCCCACCTTGTCACCAACAGTCTTGACACCGTACAGTGACTTTAACGAATACAATATTTTAACTATTTAAACTCTTCTTACTTTAGTGTTTTCTCCATTTATATAAAATAAAAATAAAATCTAAAATAGTCTCATTGTATTATTTTCCTTTTAGTTATCATTATCATCGTTAATGAACGATGATAATGACGAGTTGCTATGTTTTTTGTAGATTATTTGTTGAATGCTTGTGTATTTTTGTTCTTTGTGCCGCGCAAACTGTATTTATCTATTTGGTGTAGGCCAAGAAGTTTCCTTCTCAAGTTCTCAGCTTTTAGGTACGATTCTGTAGGCTGACGTAATTCCTGGCACGCGTTCAATCCAATGTTATAATCCCTGCTGATAATATTGTATAATTCACGCTAAAATTGTAGGACGGATTTGGACACAAATAAGTCATAATTGTCCTGGATACATTTTCTACCGGATAAGGCTGCATTTCAACCAGAGATGGAACCCAAAGGAAGACCAGCGCCGTTCGCACGGGCGGCATTATGCTGATTTGGGACCATTTCGTGACCGTGATAAGTATTTTTTTAGTTTAATTCTATACCTATATTATTTTGTGTGTCACGAATAAATGTTTTTTCTTTTTTTCTTTTTCTTTAGATGTGCGAGGATGAGTTGCGAGGCGAGGATGTATTTTTCATAAACCAATAGAAACGCTTCATTTGCCTAGCCCCGCTCCGCTCAGCTTTTCCCAACAGAGCGGTGCTGTGCCAGGATAGGTAAATTAAGCGTTTCTATTGGTTCACGAAAAGCACATTCCTCGCAACACGTCTTAATAATAAAAGATATTTATTTAATAGTTTGTTTACAAATTCTACATAGGTACATAACAAATAATAAGTACAATCAAACTATCAAAAGGGAAAGCGATTCAGCTTAAGCCTGCGCCTTGCAGAACAAAGTCCCTTGGCTAACAGACGCTGTTTTTCAGTCGCCCCCATAAACCATAACCCTAATCAATACCATCAATACACATGCGCGATTTTTTTTTACATAAGTACATTGGTGATTTTTTCATCGCACATCTCTGGTGGAAACGCAGCCTAATGTCATAGTTCCCACAGAGCAGCGACCAACGCATTCTCTGCAGTAGTCTGCAGACCATGCAGTGGGCAAGGCAGTGCGTGCAATTCTACTATATTTTTTTTATCTAGTATTTTAACGAGGCTTTAGCACACCAAATGTGACTATGTCAGCCTCATGGGGAGCCTCAGTTATATACACCACACTACAAATTTTACGCTCTCCGTTGCACTGAAGCCACGTCTCTGGACACAATGCGAAAGTTTGTGAGTGTATGCGTGTATATGTGTATTTGTTTCTCCTTCACTCTAAAACGATTGGACTAATGTGGTAAGCAGATAGAAATCTGGAATAATAGACAGTCAGACAGGGTACATTTTAGCCAGATTTTCTATGGGATCCATATAAAACCCCAAAACTTAAAAATTATTGGGAATTGCCATAGGTTTTTTGGAATTTGTTGCTGACAACTGCATGTAACTTGTACAATCATATCATAATTATCAACATACTCTAACGCGTGAATAACTCAACTCAGTCTATAAGGATAATGGATTAGGTACAGGATAGGATGGAATATCAACATAGTATAAAATATAAAACAAATTCCCTTAGCACCATCATTCTGTATGCTTAGATTTAACACCAATTGGCATTCAAACTAAGCAGAGCTTGTACTATGGGTGATCTAGACAATGGATACGTAATAAATATATTGTCTGAGTTGAGTACAAACTCGCATATTAAATTAATCATACAAGGATACAATCTACCAGGGTCAGAACTCGAATCGTCTAAGCTCCAGAATCAGTCAATATTAACTACTACAACAGATTCATGAAGATTTGATATCATGAACAGTATGAAATACCTATACATAAGTGACCATTACTGATGGAAGTGAGAAAATATGTCACTTTTAGAAATATTTATCTCTATTCATAGTTGTATATTTCTTCTCTTTTTATTGGTCACTTCACACTGGACCTCAATTAGTCTTAGCACCAATTTCTTATTTTAATAAATTTATAAAATACTTAAACTTGTGTATAGCATGTCTACAATAGTAGATAAGGATATGTGAAATATGTATAAAATAAGAAAGGAGTAAACCAGTCACATTCAAGAACAGTCCAAGGGTTAAGGAGCAGGGTAAGGTTGTGGAGCAGGATCGAGGAGTGGGAGCCGTGAGGAGTCTCCACTTACCAATGCCTATAACCAAAAACAATTCTATTTTAACAAAGCACAATGAAGCTATAAAAATAAATAATTATCAAATCTGAAAGTGTATAATGTAATAAGTGTTAGTAAAAAAAACAGAACTTACATGAATGCTCTCTCCTAGTAGTGCAGCCTGATGCATGAGCTTTTTTGGTATACATCCAACATTAACACATGTGCCTCCGAGGCCCCATTTCGTTCCCTGCGGTGACGCTGTCACAAAGTCCAAGACAGCTACTTTGGCCCCTTGGTTCACTGCCTCCTTGGCACAGGCCAAGCCTCCCGATCCACCACCAATGACGGCCAAGTCATAGTCAAAAGTTCCATCTAAAAGGTGTGCAGTGAAACGCTCAGTGAGTAATGTTACACAGAACTTTCTACAACTGCCACAAGGCTAGTGACATATATTGCTTCGTTAGACAGTGAGGGTGCTTTGAGTGGCTCATATGCTTAAACGGGTAAAAGCACAAACTAGAGATGTTACAGAGATGCTCCAAATCTGAAATTTTGCTTGATATTAAATATAATGACCCGGATAACTCACGTCTTAAATCGAGTTTAGCTCGTCTTCGGAGCAACGCGACTCAGCGGCTGCTGCAACACGCGCACTGTGCATAGTCAAACATGTCGAGCTAAACTCGATTTAAGACATGAGTTATCCGGGTCATTATATTTAATATGAGTGAGTCTCACGGTAGTTTCATGTTCAAAATTTTGCTTGATCTTATTTACAGCACCAAATATCAATATGAGTTCCAATTAGACTTTTGACAAAATTTAACAGATTCCTGCTGGCTATCATTTTCCAGTAATTAATTGATTATCTATTTATCTCTGCATGCCAGCACAAATGAGATGAAATAAATGGGAATACAATACAAAAATGAGTGCTTTGCTATTTCTAAGACCACCTGCACCATATCTCCCAATCCACCACCACAACTGTAACATCCCTAGCACAGACCAATTTCCCAGTGACAAGGGTGGTACATGTTACCTTCGGTAAAACTGTCTATGGGAGCAACGGACTTGGTGTTACGGCTACAACAGATCCAGCCGCCTGATGACACCAACAACCACATTAATCACCCAATATTATAATACTAAGGAAAGTCAGTTAGGTACCTACAATTAAATATTGTTAGGAAGATTGGAGGAAAATTAACCTGTTACTGAGGTTAGTCACTCCATAAAAACCCAAACATGAATATTATAATTAAGTAATTTCTAGAATGAACTTAGGAAAACCACCTAAGAATTGTGCAATGTCATTAAAGATGAACAGGTACGTGTATCTGACTGAAATAATTCCGTTGTATGCTATTCCCCAGTTACCACACCAAGATAGAGAATACTTTAGTACAACAATTTATTGGCGTACCTGAGGTTATTTTTCAGGGGGGGGGGGCTGGATTTTTGTGTGAAGATAAATCAGTATTATAGAATTTTGAATTGGTAGTCCAATAACCTGGGGTGGGCACAAGACCATACTGGGGTGGGCATGATCTCTATATAGGCCTATGCAACATTGAAACACAGCCAGAATATCGTGAACAGTAAAAAATTGGTTGCTCAATCAACTATGACTATGAGGTTAGTCGGCTAGCTAGGCGGACAAGGTCAATCCATCAATTATACGAACATACTCACTACTGCTAAACGATCTCCGCAGTATTACCACTGCCTGCTCTGACCGATAAAGCGAATTCGCCAAATTATTAACCCTCAGCAATTTGTTGAGTATTGTCATGTTGACGTAAATGCTTAAACGATAGTGACAGAGACAACAAAATTCCTTCTTCACACAGACGAACTGTATAGCGATAGCAGAAGGTAGCTCGATAATTTCAAGTATTATTCATAAATTGACCGGTCCAGTAACACAGAATGAAGTCAGTGCTAATTACAGGAGCCAACCGTGGCTTAGGTCTCGGAATGGTAAAATATCTCACTCAACACAACAAGGCACAAACTATATTCGCGACTTGCCGCAAGGAATCCGAGGTACGTATGACAAAATTTGTGATAAAACTTACCTATAGGGGCCATTTTCTATCAGTACTTTGAACTGCGGTAGTAAATAATTGTCACAAACACTAAAAACGTAAAAACGTCTTGATACTTCGCGAGTACTTCAATGAGAATGCGATGTGAAGGCTCCGATGAAGTGCTTTTTGTAATAAAATAATAGGAACGTGTGAAAGAGACAACAAACCGGCTGGCATACATATAATACATAAGTGGCATGGCGCTGACGTCAGCCACCCGTTCGAATGTACCTATGTACCGTAGTGACGTTACGCTTATGACGAATGCCGAGGCGATTTCACAATCGAAATCTAGATAATTCATTAATTATTTTACATTATGACCAGCTAGCCACATGACTCAATTTTCATAATATCTTTACAGCAGTCGGAAAATATCATGAAGAGATACTTTTAACTCAATCGTATCCGTATTTACGCTCGCTTTCGGCTAATGCATAATTTTTACAATTGGTTAGCGCATCACTTCATCTGGGTTTAGCGCCTTTTCTTAAAAATCTTTTTAAAACCAAATAAGAATATTTTGTCAAGAATTAACATAAAGAAGTGAACAAAGTTAAAAAAGTACTAAATATTATCTGGCATTTAATCATTGAGAAAACGTTTAATAAGTATAGTATAGGTTTGGGTAGTTAAGTACTTACCGTAAAACTACACAACTATAGTACAGGGCCCCAACATTAGTCCAGTGAACTTGTCAAACAACATCATAGCTGCGTCGACTAGTAGCGACGTCTAGTTTATTATTATTACTATTATCATTCACTGACGTATGTAGGAACTAGTTTCTTGCGTATCAATAGATGGCCAACGGATTCAAGTCAGTTGGTTGCTTGCTGGAAGAACCGGTATAAACGTGTCGTTTGAGCTCCGCAAACTTTTATTCCCAGATAGTGGTTGAAGCGACGATATAAACTCTGTGTTGGATTCAAATGGAAGGTAATGTTTCTTGGATGTAATTAATATATAGTTTATTGTGAAAATTGCAAGATTAAAAAAAAGTGTAGGTTTTTTATGTAATCTCGCTCTTGGGTTCCAACTATAGTACTATCGGATTTTTGGACCATAATTAAAGTCAACTTATTTTTATTCCAAAATGACGTTACGAGATAAATTGATGAGAAGAAAATAGGTGGGCGAGCGAATAAGTGCTAAAACGATCGCCAAATGGAACTTTGTCTCATGGATATCACAAACAAAACACTAACATATCGTGAAGCTGCTAATAGTTATTTGTGTCACAAGGGCGCAAAATGGTGTATTTACGGCGAGGGCGTAAATTGAATCCAGAATGTAGCGAAGGATCTACAAAAAATTTGATTCCTAAGCGTAACGAGGATTCAAGTGTTAGCGCCCAAGATGAAAATAATTTTGCTCCCGAGTGGCTCATACAACTTTCACACCGAGCATTAATAAACTTGAAAAAAATAATTCTAAATATTATTAAAGAACAAGCAGCATAGAAAATGGCGTGGCTTTACAATTATCAACTGCAAAAAATGGCATTTGCAATAAAACACCTAGAAAAGCCTTGAACAGAAAAGTGCACTTGCTCCCTCTCGCCAGGGAGGAAAAGTTACTTTTCTGAAAGAGAGGTGTGAAAAAAATATAAAATACCTAGGAGCTCTGCATATTCTATCGAATGAATGAGATTGTCTCCGCGATTCGAAACGCCATTGAAATTAGGCTAAAGCGTGCATTGTTCCATGTACCCGGAACTCGAATCTAAATGGGCAAGCCAAAAAAGTAAAACTCATTTTCTAGTACATGTGTTATAAGTATGTAGTTGATTTTTATAAAAGATTTAATTGTAATTTAATTACTTACATTTGTTACTTCTTGTTTTAGATAAAATAACAATTTAAAAGCATTTATAAAGATTAAAAAGATCTCAAAAATTGTGATTTCTTAAATACATAATTTTGCTAATAAATAATATTTTGATATCACTTTTTGTGTTTATTTTTATAGACCAAATTTAGAGGTATTAAAATAAATCACCCAACTATAGTCAAAGATGCCATAACATGCGATTCAATAGGATTTATAATCTGGCCTAATGTTGTCAAAATACTATACAACAATAGTCCAAAATTAATTTTAAAAAAAATATATATATTAAGTCAACACTTTAACTTGTGACAAATAATTATTATCTTAATAATTTTCCTTTATCTAAAGACATAACTTAGATTAAATATTGTCAATCCATTCGTTAGAGGCAAAAGCACAAAGTTGAAACCTTAGGATTCGGTACCATAGTGTGTAGTTTTACGGTACTTATTGAATCTTTATTATTTTTTCAGGAACTTAAAAAACTGGCTCAAGAAAATAAGCATCTTCACATCTTACATTTAGGTAGGTAAGACTACAGTAAGACCTACATTTGTTACTAGTAGTGAAATAAAATTCACGAATACTTAGTAAGTTGACTGATAGTATTAGCTAATGTACCTATAGGGAGAAACTTTTCTCAATTAATAAATCAAATGCAGCAGTCATAATAAGATCACAACCACTATTTAACCTGCTGATTATATCTAATGAAAGTTAGCTTTAAAAGTTCCCAAATATGTATTTTTATATTTGTTCATATTATTTATAAATATCAAACAACAATAATTAGCTCCAAAAATATTATCTTCTTCTTTGTCTTTTCTCATTATTCCTCCTTCTCCTACTGATGCACCAGACCAATTCAATAATATTAAATAAAATTGTGAACCTACTCGTACCCTTTGAAATATACAATTTCGAAAAGCAAAAAAACGTCAAAATCGGTTTTAACCTACTATTTACTTTTAACTTTAAAAAAAGCCTAGGTACATAGCCGTGATATTTTTTTATTTTAAAATCATTACTATGTACATTTATGATTTTCTCCAACTAACGGTTTAGCTTGTAAAAGAGGGGGTCCCCCCTCTTACTTAATAAACTTAACTCTAATAGCACTAATATTTTGCAAAAGGATAACAAAATTGAAAAGTGGTAGTAGTAGTAGTAAAACTCTTTATTATACAAAAAGGAAATACATAATATACAACACAAATAAATACAGAAATACAGATAGATAGTTTGCAAACCTAAGTTTTTGAAATACCCATCCGATACCCAACATTTCCGGTTTAGGCGAGAAAAAAATTCTTGCTTCACGTGTAGGGAATGTAGACTCGAAAGCATAAATCGCTTCTTTGCGACAAAACTGTGCTATCTCCAAAGTTGCGATATTACCAGATGTCACAGTTTTGTCGCAAAGGTGCGAAAGATCTATACAGTCATAGCGTCAAATATACATATGTATGTATACAGACTTCCTTGTAGGACTACGGATCCTTTTTCAGGGCCAGATTTAGAGGTCTGGAGGCCTTGGGACACTGAAGAAGTCGAAATTTGTAATTTTTTTAAACTTCTATTGTGGGTGGCCCAGAGTTGACTGGCCAACGAAAGCTGTCTATGAGAAACCGCGGCAAATAAAAAAAATAGGCTGACAACACTTGCTGTAGACTGATTAAACGATGTTGATACTTAGATATTATTTAAACTTTCCAGATATTAAATTATATACTGGACTCTTCAAGGTGCATCAAAATTCATGTAGTAATGTGTGAAAGTTGATGAAGCACTTTAGGAGTCCCTTAGTAAATTCAATGACCTTTGTCAGTACCCATTTACGTACAGCCCAGACGCATCAATTTTTGGACCATTTTGACCAGATTAGCATTGAATATAACTTCTAACATTTTAATTCTAACATAATCTTATAACATTTGCATTTTGAGGATGGTAGGAGGTTGAATTAAACAAAAAATAATTTATTTATTTCTTATAGCAGAAGTATCAAAATTATCTAAGGCGGGCTAGAATGCCAATATGTCATTTTTGACAATCTCAAAAACGATACCAGATTAAAGTTTCGTAAAAAATGCGTGGACAGCTTTCGTTGGCCTGTCTATTCGCTCCCCTAAATTCGGCCCTGTCCTTTTTTGAAGTCTGTTAAAAATTACAAAACATTTCCAGACGTGACAAATACAGCCAGCTACGAGGAGCTGTCGTCGCAGGTCGCGAGGGTGGTGGGCGCCGGCGGACTGAACCTGCTGGTCAACAACGCCGGCATCGCGACTAAGTTCACCAAGCTCAACATGGTTAAGGTCGAGCAGTTGGTTGACAACTTGACCGTCAACACCGTCGCGCCTATAATGCTCACCAAGGTAAGGTCCTGGTGATACCGACCGAGATTACTCGGTTGCCATAATTAAGCTGTTTCCAGGATTTTTTAAATATGTAATGCTATCAAAGCCGCAAGGGTTACCATCACCAACTACCAACACGAATGCTCATTGGCGTATCTAGGGTGTAGCGTGGCCTAGATTTTTGTGAAGATATCAGTATTGTGGAATTTTCAATGGGTAGCCCAACATCCTGGGGTGGACACGACCCACCCGGCCTCCCCTCTATATGCGCCTATGCGCTACCCTGGAGCTGGAGGCTAATCTAACCACTTAGTACCATCAGGCGGACCTTACTAAAACTACAGATAAATAAGTACATATAAAATAAAGTATTTATTTCACCTTAACGACAAGTATTACACGTAAAATTCAACATTAACATAACAATTCAGCATATGTAATTTGTACCCAAATCGACCGTCTGGCAACCTTTTTATTTCAGACATATCAAGATCACTGATTAGACAGTTTTATCCATCAAAACATAGATGGCGCTTAAGTTAACCCTTTGAGAATGCTTTGTAAAGCTAACATTTTGCTGAGCGGCCCTTCTGGCAGCTCGCCCTCTCTCCGGTAAGCTGTAAAAGCCATCTGAGGCTAACAGCAACAGTCCGAACAAAAAAAAACATTTTGCTCGCCAGTTCGGTTCCATCCAAGTCAAAGCTGAGCTTACTGTAGTGGGTGCTCAAGCGATTGGACGTTTAAATGTCCTAAGGCAGATCATGATACATAGATATCCTCGCATTTTAAGTATGTGTATGTCCAGTGGTTTAACATTTGAAATTTTGCATCCCAGAGCATCTTGCCTCTCCTGAAGCAGGCAGCGGAGGCTAACAAGGAGCAGCCAGTGGGTGCGCGACGCGCCGCCGTACTCAACATGAGCTCTATCCTCGGCTCCATCGCGCAGAACGACCAGGGCGGCTTCTACCCATACCGGTGTTCCAAGGTGCACTTCCTCCATTGTAAAAGAATCGGTAATCTGTGTCAGCATCACAGAGTTAGAGCATCGCGCGCGAGCAGCGAGTGCCAGCGAGGTGTACAAATAAAGAGGACCGCCATGAACGCTCCACGTTTGAATTTAGAACAAAATGGCAGCGCCCAAGCCGTCTTACCCAGAGAGGAAATGCGAAATAAATTAAGCTAAAGCTCGCAGACGCCTTAACTTTTTATTATGATTATATTTATATTATGTAGTTTCATAACCACTAATTACTTAAAAAAAGTGCTGCTTGAAAATTAGCATTCATTGTAAAGTAACACCAGATCACAGTATATCAATTTTTCCCTATTACAGTAGGCCGACGCCTTTCAAGTTGAACGATACCGCAGCCTGTATAGGTATTTACGCAAGTAAGGAAGGGTTGTCACAAATTAAAAATTTGGAAGGTAGATGTCTTTTAAGAATCGGTACATATTGTTATTGCGAAATTATATAAAACAAAATGAATTAGGGGTGGCATACTTACTAGTAACTAGGGGTAAGAAGTATCAAAATATACTATTTTTTAAATAAATTGTTATTTGTGCAACAAGAGAGCAAAGTTGTTGTTTGTTGCGTGTTGATTTTCAATCCCGAGTAAGTGAAGGATTTTATAATTGAATCACGAGCGTTAGCGAGTGATTCTAGGTTAGAATCCTGAGAGCAGCAAGGGATTCAAACACACGAGATGCAAAAAAACTTTGGTTTCGTGTGACACATACAATTTTTCACCTCAGCAGCGAGAACATAATTTAAATTTAACATTAGAATAAAACCACATATACCTACCTGTTTACAAAACAAACACAATTTTCCGATTATTAAGAAACAAATATAATAATGACGTTTAAAATATTACCCAAAAATGATACGTACAGTCGCGATTATTAAAAAGTCACCAGAAAGTTAAGAATGCCAACAATCGGAACGAAAAAGTGTCGAGTATACAGGTACAATACAAATCTCCTACTCATAACATACATTGTAATTTGAACTTAGAACTTCTTGTAAAATATGTCATACTTTTTTAATACTGCAAAAAACCTCATCTTTGGGTCATTAAAAAGGTTAAACAATAAACGTATAATTTATTATAAATGTTATTAAACCTTTAAATATGATTTTATTAAGATTTATATTACATAAACAGGTTTGCTACAAATTCATTCAATTTGACAAATATTTATTTCAACTGTAGCTAGAGGCAGTATACGGAATTCTTTTATAAAAAAAAAAAAAAAAACGCGGCTTTCGTGCAACGAGGTTGCAAACTTTATTAAACGATCGCGAAAATTTACATTTTGGAAATATTATTATAAATTAAAATGTTAAAAAAACGCGATAACCCTAGAAGACTTGTCCCAAGCTACTAAGAACGGTGGGCGAAGTTTGCAGCTGGGGCTCCTCCCACCCGCGTCTCACCCCTCACGCCCCGCACGATTGCACTGTCTATTTAGACGTCTCCGTCGGATTACTGTAGGGAAACTTGTTATACTGTGACCAGATCATGCATGGCGGGAATTTATCGTGTACAGTCTTTAGTGACGATTTTTACAGATAATACTTAAAATAATCTGGCACTAGATTTACATGATCAACAGCCTGGATAATTGAAGAAACCACACGTATTAACACATTTACTCCATCTCCGCGAGTCCGCGCTGCATTCATCGGTTCTCCGGCTCTCAAACAAGTCGGTATTTTGGCCTCCCACGAGACCATGCCCTGCTAGCTAGACCTTACTTTACAGCCGAATCTTCTAACAAACTATTCCAACATTACAGGCGGCGCTGAACGCAGCCACCAAATCCATGAGCATCGATCTGAAGAAGGATAACATCCTGGTCGCAGCCATGCACCCTGGCTGGGTGAAGACCGACATGGGTGGCAAGGGAGCGCCTTTAAATGTGGAGACCAGCATCGCCGGGATCTTCGAAACTGTAGAGAAGCTGGGGGAAGCCGACAGCGGCAAGTTCTTGCAGTTTGACGGCACGGAACTGCCTTGGTAAACAGGCCCTATAGGTACCATCAGCCAAATATATGGTCTAACCCTAAAATTGATAATCGTTTCCATGTCATAAAATAATAATGCCAATAGACGTGTCTGTCAACTTGAAAGTTGGACTTTAGCGACATATTCATTCGATAGGAACTTGTTTTTAAAAATTGATAGACCACTTATTTGCTGATGGTACTTTGAAGTGCAAATTTCGAACTTCGTATCTTGCCGTCCCCCTGACGGTTATATTATTCAATACGAGAGGGAGAGGGACGGGACGATACCAGCTTTGATTTTCGAATTTCGTAGTAGCCCCCCAGAGGGTAGGAACGTGGCTAAGGATTATTTTAAACTCGAGAATGCCCATTATAACACCCCTCTTTTTTGCGTCGGGGGTTAAATACAGTTTTACTAAGTGTGTTCTCCTTATTATGTGTTGGTTTTCAATGAAGATTCGTTGTATTGGTATTTGTTGTATAGTGCTATACTAACTTCATTTTATAATTTTCGATATAGGTACATAAGCACAAAATTATACAAATAGGTACATAACTTACATAATTTTTTGCACTAATTAGAATTATAAAGTTGCATAAGTTTCTAATTTATGGGTACTTACTTACCTATAATAATAGGTACAAAAAATGTGCCTTATATCTTACCTCTAAACGCAGAAATAGGCATTTAATACGTATATACACTCCATAAGCAAATTATTCAATTAACTTTTTACTTATAATGTAATTAAAACATTTTGTTACATGAAACGGTTTTTTTTTTGTTTTTGTACTACTAAAACCCAAAAAATAGTCCACCATACAACCTTATCATCATGTCATTAAATCAATCGATATGATCATTACTTACCTATAGACAAATAATTACAATTATCTATTATGATAAGGTTCTACGTAGTTCTACGGTGGCGCAGGAATGAAACTGGTTGATTAGCCATATACAATACATGAACACTTCCTTTTTCGTTCAGCGCAATAGGTACATTAATAATTTCAACAAGCATTTACAACTTTTACAAGTAAATTCGCTAGCCGCAATCTCGGACGTGCTCCATTCCATTGTGCAAGTCATTTGTGATCATGACAATCAGCATCACAATCACATCACATCAAATGATATGATGTTATCACGTTTGTTGATTCAAAGTCCATCTACACATTTAACACAGTACACGATCGATCAATGTATAGAAATATGTTAACCATAATAGTAAAAAAAAATACAAGTGTCCAGTCGCATTAACGGGATATAGAGCAAGAGGAGCGGTTGCTCCAGGCGCCAAACGGCAAGGGGCGCCACTTTATAGTCCAGCGCAAAATAAAATTTTGATAGCGCCTTTTAAAAGGCCGCGGAAGCAATGTAGGTACCTACTAGAGGTGCAATGGATAACTTTGGCCGGATACCGGATACCGAATATCCAGCGGGAGTGTTGACCAGATTGCCGGATGTTCGGCTAAGTTTTACGTACAGTCAAATTAAGCTAACTCACGCGGCACAGTGTGCAGGTTGAAACGTGGTTGCATCAATCAACAAAAGAAAGTGCGATTTTTATTACTTCAGTAGGTACAGTATAATTACCTACATAATTTCAAATAATTGATAAATACAAAAATAAATAACAGTATTTATTCATAACTATAAGGTTTTTACTAGAGATGGGCCGAACATAGGTTTCACCGAATACAAATATTCGGCCGAATGTTCGTTAAAACTTTTACCGAACCGAATATTCGGCATAATTGATTTCTAAGTAGGTAGAAACCAGAAATATGATTATTTTTTGTTGAAATGTTTAAAATCATGCGATTTGATAGAAAACAAAAAACTTGCTTAATTTCTCACAATAAAGACCTCATTGATCATATTAACATATTATTTTAAAAAATCACTGTGTAGCTTAATCTCAAAACAGCTACATACTTACTTATATTTTATTTTTAATTAATAACCATCTTTTTTATCAGAAATAAAGCTACAGTGTCAACAAAAACATAAAACCTCATTCTAGCTCATATACAAATAGCACATTTAACACTCATCTCATACATCGCTCACTCAATACAGTAAAAAGAAGAGTATTAGATTTAGCCGAATAATCGGCCGAATACGAATATTCGGTACCTGAAACTGCCGAACCTGCCGAATATGCCGAATACCGAATATAAAACGAATATTCGGCCCATCCCTAGTTTTTACTATCCGGTATTCGGGCGAACCACAGAATTGTGGCCGGATAGGCCGGATGGCGGATACAGAATATTGGCCGGATATCCGTTGCATATCTATTTATTTAGACAATCTCGCTTGACCTTGATCAAGGGCTAGTGCGGGCGCTGTCAGAGCTGCCTTTAGTGCGATCATCACTTTTATTTTCTTTTATTTTTTTCGAGTAATTTAGGAAAATGAAAGTGCCGTTTTAGGTAAACTGTTCAAGTTAGAGTAGCCAAACAAAATTATTAACAATAACATAGACTATAACATGAGCAGCTAAAACTTCAAATTTGATTCAGTGGTAGGTACAGTCAGCATCAAAAGTAGCTATACACTTTCGTACTATATAATTTTACAGCCAGGTCCTCAGCAATCCGTGCTGCGTGCTATAACCCCTACACCACCGCTGGACAGGAGTCTAGACACAAATTTCTCCTATACACATATCTCAGGCTGCTTTTTTCTACTACGCTACTTATCAGCAGCACTAGCGACATCAATTTTTTTATTTCAACTCCAAATTTGTTACTTTTACGGGTATCCCGTGAAAACCATATCGAAAATACAAACTGAGACATGGATGATGCACAGAAAAACCACAAATCAAACCCTACCCGGACGCTCCCCGGATGCCCTCTAAACTAGGACAAATCCGGGGAAACCCGGACGGATGGCAGCTTTACGGATGATCCGAAACACTATTTTGCTACGTTACGTGGGCAGATTACCTTTGACAAGGAACTAGGAAGATGGGACCCATACATTATAGCATTCACCAGTGGCGTAGCTACCGCAGAGCTAGACGGGGCAGTGCCCCGGGGCCCCCAAGCTCAGGGGGCCCCTCGGACTCTACCTTACATTTACAAACTAAACTATAAATGACATCCGAGTACGTCGAATTCGGAACACGACGGATACGGAACAAACGATTTCAAATAGTTGGGGCCATAGTTTATTTTTTGCCCCAGGGCCTTTGGTTACCTAGCTACGCCACTGGATTCAACCACTACTTACCTTCGTGTGATGACTGTATAACTTCATTCGTCATTGCAGTGGGCTTGGAGGTGACTTTGCGAATGTTTCCTGAAATTTATAAATAGCAAAGTCAGTGCTCTGAAGGCTTTGTCTCACTCCGGGGCGGGGGCGTCGGCAGGCCGTGACACTTCTATACACTACTTAGCATATACAGCAACTCTTATCATTTGTACCCACGTGTGTACTTGAAAGCCGCCATCGATACACCCTAAACGGCTAAAACTGCCGGTGTGGACAAATTCCAACACTAAAGGCTCATTTTCATTGGTCGATAATCGGTTGATATAGCACGCGGGGATTCACAGCATGCGGGAAAAAGACCAATGAAAATCGTTGAGCAAAATTTGTTGAGTGACAGGAGTGGAATTTTTTAATAAGCAATTTCACGATGATTCCTTTTAGTAGATATACGTTGACACGTGGAATATCAACATGTCAATTTTATTGTCGTTTTTAATAAAAAAATATATAATTCCCATTAAGAATTACTTAAGTCCTTAATTGTAATCACAAAGTAGATAATATAAATTGTAACTAACACCGTGGATGCATAATCTGAAATAAACTTTTTGAATTTACAGCGAAAAGGTCCCAACTGTCACGTAACTCCTACTTTATCGACATATTAAGTAGGAACAATCAATTATTTTAAGTTTTAAATGTAAGATTAGAATTAATTTAAGATTAAACACAATTTTATGTAAGTGTTTAGTGAGCGTCTCGCTCGTTTAATTTGAATTCCAACTTGAACCGTAGAAAGAAAATAGAAGTTTTAAGATATGTGAACCTCTCATTGCGAATGGATTGCCCTTAGTAGCCCAGCCGTGCGACTGGGACTTAATAATGTGTGAGTAATTTAAGTACTTGACATAAGTATGTCATGTACATACTTACAGATTGTATTATTATAATTATGAATGATGCGTGAATTTAGAATTTAACACCGATTTAGTACGTGCCACGAGAGTTGAAATGAATGATTAGGTACACATACACAGCTACAACATGTCGTGTAATGACAGCAGGATTTTGACATTTACTCATTAATCAAGAACTTTTTAGCTGTGTGTGTAATCCATTCGCTTGAAATCTCGTGGCACTATCTATCTATAACTTGGGTTCTTATTTGCGGCGGGAAATACTGCTTAGTAGTGGGTATTTCTGTTAATAGTTGTTAGTTAGATAGTTAGCTACTTACTTAAGTATTCGGCGAAAACAATAAAAAAAAAACTATTCAATCAATAAATTTTTGACTTATGGTCCGGTTCCCGAACCTTTAAGCCAGCTGCGTTGGCTGTCGTTGATGGCATAAATATATTTGCATGTACTTTTATATAAATTTATAGCCAATCTAGATGGTTTAAGTAGGTACGTATTTGTTTTTGATGTCTCCGTATGTTTAATGTATTTACCTAATAAGCAACCTAAGGTACAGGAGCTAGGAAGCTACATTACCATGACGGCGATCGGTTGGTATCGTTTATTTGAACTGTTTCTACTATTATAATTAACCCTTAATAATATTATTTAATAAATGCGAAAGTGAATTTGATTGTTTGCTTAATGATTGTGTGTTTACGATGGCGACTCCACAATAACTATAATTAATTTGTCGAAACTATCATAAGTTTCAGAATTTTCCACAACGCTTTTCCTCGCCCGCAGTGGCCGCTGTCAGACAGTAAGCTTAAGGCTGCATTCTCGCTGGGCAGCAGTTAGCGCAAGGGGAATGTCTTCGCCTTTCATTCAAAACATTTTGTAAATAACTGTAATTATGTTGGTGCCTCGAATCCGCCGTCGCCCCGCTGCCCACCGAACACACAGCCGAATAATGAAACAAAATGACAAAAGCTCGGCATTTCTTACGCGTCGGTGAATGCGTGTGGGCAGCAGATGACGGGATTCCTTGCTGAGTTTGGTGCCCCCTCTTCTTTTCAATCCATTTATCTGGCAATATTTGTTCCAATTACTTTATGAATTAAGTAACGCAACGTATCTACTGAATGGGATCTCAGACTCTGCCTACCTCCACACTTGGAAAAATATGTAACGACAAACTCAAACCATTCATTTCCCTTCTTGACACAACAGTCTCTTGCAGTTTCCTTGGATTTATGATCACGGATTGCGCTCGATCCGATATCCATGGTTTCATCGTTACTTTTTGTAAGAATAGTTATATAATTAGGTAACTACTTTTTCATCACACTTGCTCGTAAACAGTGCCATAACATGCAGGCTACCTTGCTTGTAAATGAGTCATTGCGCGTACAAATTTTATTGTCATGAAGCTCAAGGTCGGTAAATGAGTCAATGCCCGTACTGAGGGTGCTGCGCGCGCTGCTGCATGATCACATTCACACGCACGTCAGGCGCATGCTACGGGAGGGGGAGGGCGGCGCTACCAAAAGCGCAGCCCAAGGTATCGCCAATATTTGGAACAATTATATTTTTTCTTTTAGAAATAAAAAAAAATACTCGCAAATGTGATGAAAAACATTGTATGTCGCACGGGCGGTACTAGAATTACGAACATCGACTCATTAAAGCCCTCAGTCTTCGACTTCGGGCTTCTAATAGACTCTCGTTCGTAATTCCTTATTTACCGCCCTTAAGACACAATGTACTTAGGTAATCAAAAATACTGATTTCTGTTGCTCGAGTAGGTAATATAAGTCCTTAGGATGCCACGAGTCAAAGCGGATGAAACAAGTGTCGTCACCGCCTACCTTATTTCGACGTAAGTGTAAGTAGGTAGGTAAGTAGATGAGTAAATGACTAATGAATTCACGTAGGTGTACCTAAGCAGCATCTAATCGCCTACACAATTTTAATTAAGTAGACAAGCGTAGTGTCTACGATTTACACCGTCCACGGAAAGCCGTCAGTGGTGGATAGCAAAGCAATAACTACGTTTACTATCTTTTGCATTAGTTTATGAGGGAAATACTACAAATAAATAATAAGTTTTTTCGTATTTCGTTCGTTCGGCATAACACTACGGTTTGCTGATCGGCTGCCACATTATTTATAAGTAATACAGGAAGAAGCATTCTTTATTGCACATATGCAGTACGGTACAACGAGAGCAGTAGGGTAGGTTATGGCAAAAGAGTAAAAGTGAAAGATAAGACAAGCATGCTTAGCCATAATAGGTACTCGGATACCTAACTACCTACTAATCTGAATGGTTAAAGGTAGGTAGGTAGGTACACTGCATGTGTGGACTCTAGGAGAAAGAGTAGGTAGGTATAACACATTCAGGCGCTCTTACCAAACTTATTGCAAGTACTCTTGTTGAGGCAAATCTGAGAGAGGTCCATGTTGAATGATGTTTTTTCGATTCCATACAATAACAGCGGGATTAGTTCCTTAGTGCGGGAAATTTTGATATAATTTGTGACCTTGTTATTTGTAAAACTGACATTTAACAGTTAGTCATTTAGTTTTTTTTTAATGAGGAATGCCGCTAGAAAAAGTTTCCTATGCCAATATTTGATGGACGTACCCACTGGAATGTTAAAATGACAGCAGTAGTAGCACAAAGGTTCCACCCTGGTACGCGATTCAGTTTCTATGACTGTACACTATAGGTACAGTCAAGGGCAAAGATATCAACACGGCCAAAGTTGCAAAAATATGTATACACGGCCTTAATGTTAAGAGCATAAAGACGTGTATTGTGTACATATTTTTGTAACTTTGGCCGTGTCGATATCTTTGCCCTTGACTGTAAAATTGATAGACCACTTATTTGGCTGATGGTATCTAAGTGAGATGCAGTGCCGTGGTAGTCTAGTGGGTTTGACGTGGCTTCTCAGGCAGACAGAGTTTCATGAACTAGCCAGTTTTTGGGATTTGCGTGCGAAATGAAAATTTGAAACTTGCCATGACCTTGACGGCGAAGAAAAACATCAAAAGGAAACCTGGACAAATCTGCATTAGGTACCTTAATTTGAGTAATTTTAAAAACAAAAAAGAAACAGGACTAAATTTAATTGCTGGTCAAATGACTGGCCTCTGTGAACGAAGTAGGTTTATAAAAATAAAATAGTGTTTGGTATCAAAAATCGGATTTAATTTCCATTTTGCTGATTGGTTAATGTCATTAACAATTTGCCAGGTTACAGATTTTGCCGCACAGCCGGTATCAAGCATAACATGTACTTTTTGTAACAATGATACAATTCTTCAGACCTAATAACCTAAAACTTACACAAGCTACCTACAGAGATATACAATACGAGTAAAGCTAAATATCTACATCATTAATAAGTTATATACAGAATAACAATACGGTAAAGTTACATATTTACACCCTAACATACTTATCTGTAACCTGAAAAACTTTGATTTTTCCTACACTCGGGACAGAACCAGCGGCCCTTGGGCGGGACCATGATGCCCACGCACTCGAAGTGGAACCACTCGATGGCGCAGCCGTCCGCGTCGCACGCGATCATCTCAGACACCTCGTCGTACGGGCAGCGGCAGTAGCAGTAGACAGACTCGCCCTCGCGCGCCTGGCGCGCCGCCGGCCGCTGGAACGGGTACGGCAGGCTGGACGTGCCCGAGTTAAGGTACGTGGGCGCCGGCGCCGGCGCGCCGCCCAGCCCCGTCCCGAGCCCCGTGTTCGGCTGGAAGATCTCCAGTGCACCTTCCTCGCTCGAATCGGAATCGCTCGAATCCATTGATTCTGTGTTCATCAGAATTCGCGGCGGCTCAGGATCCGGAATCGGCGCGGTCAACCTGATCGGGGCGGGTTCTGGGTAATTGTAAATTCTATGGGTGAGGGTGGTTGAAGGCACTTCTTTCTTCGCTTTATGCGTGACGGGTGAAGGCAAGTCCTCCTTTCTCCATTCGAGCTTCGGGGGTAGCTGAGGTTTCAACGCCGAAGTCGCTGCCTGTTGGTGATTACCTTCGTCGTCGCTGGTGTACCCATAAAATTTGTTCGGTACTCGTCTTCTCTTCGACGAACGTTTGTTATCAGAGGCCGTGCCGCCGCTCATTTTAACACCAGTGGTCGGAGTAATAGAAGGAGAGGGAGTAAGAGCTGCCGGAATTTGTACCGTGTTAGACTGCAAAGATATCGTGATCTTATTTGGAATTAACGGCGTTGGGGGTGGCTCTCGCTCAGATTTCGCAATAACGTCCTTAGGAATGTTAATTTTAATGGGTCCATGTTTTCTAGAATTCTTTGATTTCTTTTTCTTCTTACTTTTCTTTTTGCTGCTTGGCTGCTTGTCCTTGATTTCACTTTCTATCTTGGGTTCTACTTCTTCTTTGACAGGCGTGGCGGCGCGGCTCGGCTCTCCCGACATGGATCCGCCCTCAGACGTGGCCACCGACGCCAGAAGCAGCAGCTGGTTACGTTTCTCAGCGTGTAGTTTGTTTGCTAGTTTTTGAGGATGCTCATCATAAAACTCTTCATCTGATTCACTTTGATCGGTTTCCAAGTCACTTTCATTAATAGGCGGTTCTATTTTCTCTGGGATCAATATGGGAGTCTCTGACATACCCATAACATCTACATTAGAACCATTACTTAGTCTCCTATTGGGTAGCGTTTTTCGTATTTGCTTAGTTTTTTTCTTGTCATTGCCAGATTCATCAGATGAATCAGAGTCTGAAGAACTGGAGGATGAAGAACCGCTGCTGGATGAGCAACTGCAGTTCGAGCCGCAGGAACAGCTGGAGTCACTGTCGCTGCTGCTGCTGCTTGATGATGATAGATCACCATGCCTCTTTTTAGGTGATTTTCTATTTTTCTTTTTATCCAAACTGAACATATCCTCATCACCATTCAAATCATTAGGTACCAAGCAATAATCATGATCAGATTCGCATACATGTTTTCTGATAGGAACTAATGGTGGTGTTTTTTCTTTTTGTTCTTTGGCCTGATATTTCTTGAAGTTGTCCCAAATTTCTAAAACTTTCTGTTCATCTGGTTTTTCATCAACAGGTTCAATTTTATCTTCTACTTTATCAACCAACATTTCATTAGGTGCAACAGTATCATCTGTTATTGATGTAACAGAATCTTGAATGTCCACTTCTGGTTTATCTACTTTAACAGAATTTATAGGAGGACCACCATTATCAGACTCATCACTGCTATCACTTTCAGAAAGATTTAAAGCTGGTAAGTTTACATCAAGCAGCAATGCATCTTTGTCCTTTAGCTTCTTTTTCTTAGACTTTTTAGACAAAACTTCTGAGCCTGGCTCGGATTTTATATCTGTACTTCCAGGCTCTTCAGGTTTGTCATTGACCAAATCTATTACCGGAATAGGTGCTTTAGAAGCTTCAGAAGGAGTCTCGTCAGCCTTTACAGGTTTTTCTGCATTCAGATCTTCAGTGAATAACTTTTTAATATGTTCATCAGCATGTTTCATTAGCAATTTTTTGGAAACAAATTTTTCTGTGCAGCCTTCTTCTGTACAAGCATGTGGTGTTTCTCCGGAGTGAAACCTTTTATGCACTTTAAGGTACACAGCTCTGGTGAATTGGAGACTGCAATCGTCACACACAAATACAGCAGGAGGTGTGCAAAAATGGTATACATGCGGCCATTTTTTCTGTAAGCATTTTTTACACATGACACTTTCTGTACCATGCTTCCAAAATAAATGTTTGGTTATATCTGGTTTATTTCTATAAGCAATGCCACAGCGATAACACAGATGGTGCAGTTTATGTTTCCAGACATGGTTCGAGAGACGTGATTGACTGTGACAGAATTCTAGACATACATTACATGCATGGTGTATTTTTCTAAGGTGTACCATTAACCTAAACGATGATGGTATCGAATCTACATTGCACAAACAGCATCTAAACTTAATTTCATACTCAGAATCATAAGTTCCAGGGCATAAATGACACAATAACTCACTATAACTATAAAAATTAGATTTACACATAACACACAACAGAATAGTTCTTTGATGCATTTTCCTATTATGTAAATAGAGATCTTTGTGGACAGGAGTTTTGAAATAACACTGAAAACATTCGAAGATGTGGTTGAACTGTGCACCCTCAGCATTTTCCTCACTATCATAAGAGTCCAAGTTGATGTAGAGATCGCGCAGGCCGGGCGCGCCCGCGCGCACCTTGGCCGTGATGGTCTCGGGTAGCAGCTCCTCGGCCGTGATGCTGTCTACTGTGGCGGAGAACCGGTGCTGCTCCACCATGTGCAGGCACAGATGTTCACAATTCACTGCAATTTTGCGTACATGATTGCAATAAACACAGTTGTATACTGTAGATGCCAAGAATACTTTCAGTAAATCTTTCAATGGATATTTATCCAGAGGCCTATCTAAATTCAGTTCAATCAAAGGCAACTGATTGACTTCTGGTTCATCTGCTTTAACTTCAACATCTATGCCATCAGCTGGTTCAGACTTGGGTACTGGTTCCTCAGCAGGTAAATCTTCTGTAACATGCATGGATTCTTCTGATGGAGCAGTGGGTTCATCATATGTAGTTTCGATTGATGGTATTTCTTCTTCTGGTGCCACTGATACTGATTCCAAAATGTCCTTAGGCTCCTCTTGAGGCTCTATTACTGTTTTGTCTTCATCAACTGTTAATTTATCCCCACAGTCACTGTCTGATGAATAATCACTTGAAGAGTCCTTATCTAAAAGTTCTTTAGGGACTCGTACAGTAAGCTTGGGTACCCTGTTCATAGCATTTTCTTCTTCTAATTTGTTGTCATAAATTGTTGTTTTGATTGTGTTCTCTGGCTTGTACTCTGGTGTTTTTGTGGTGACATTTTCTAAATTGTTATTCAGAAGAGTTTTTAATGTTGTCTCTTGATTGTTTTCATATATAGTTGTCTTTACAAAAGGGCTATCGGCTTTATCGCAAATTGTCATCTTTATGGTGGGATTTTTTACAGGATAAGAGGACTCTGCATGTAAACCTTTTTCATATCGTTTTGGAGGTCTTCTAGTTCTGGTTGGTGGCTTGTGGAGACTGTGTTGCCCTACAGTGGGATCAACAGTTGAATTAATAATAACTGGTGAATTTGCATTGTTCAAGCTTAATTTAAGTTTTATGCCACCTTCCTTTTCCTTCTCAACTGGGGGTGGAGGTGGCTCGTCAGGTTTGGAAGTAGTTGGTACAAAAGTGGATTTGTAATCATATTCATTCTCTTGTATAGGTGAATCACTTTCTTCTGAACTTTCAGAGTTGTCATCTCCATTTTGGAGGTCATTGTTATGAATTTCAAGACTGGGCTTTCTTGGCCGAATAGGGCTTGTCACTTTAGTACCAGAACTATCCATATCCATGCCAGAGTCTTTTGTTTCTTTACTAGTATCTTTACTAGATAAAGTAGATGTTTCCGAGGTAATACTAATGTCACTATTCACAGGTTCACATTCATTTGCATTTGTTAAAACTTGGTTTGTATAGGATGTCACTGTTTCCGGTTTTTTCTCAATTAGTAGTTTGTCACAATTGCTTTCATTTACTGGCTTTGCTAAATCTTTTAATATTGTACTGGGGCCATTAGTAGGCAAGTCATTTGTTTTAGGCAATTTAACATTATTAGATTTCATAGAATTCTTGCTGACAAGTACAGGAACAGGTTTGGGTTTGATATTATTGCAGTCATGGTTGAAGAAATCATCTTTCTCACTACAGATCTCATCACACATACAGCACATCAAATATAGAGTTCCATTGTAAACATTGAAAAAATCTTCTTTGCTCTCATAGTTGAATTCCTGTACATTGTGCTTATTGGTTAGATGTGCAGACAGTTTCTCTGCTTTTGAAAACATTCCAAGACAAAACAGGCATATGTGTCTATTGTGAACTTCCCGCATGTGAAGAAACAGGTTCCAATTTTCATAATATGTACCACAAGCTGAACAGAGATAGACCTTCCTTGTCACTCTAGATGGCCCTCCAGAGTTTGTTTCAGAGTTTGGAGCTGCTTCTGGGCTTAATGCTGGTTCCTTGGCCTGAGCCCGGCAAACCAACTGATGCTCCTTTAACATAGCCAGAGTCTTGAATGACATGGAACAGCATTTCCGACACTTGAATTTAACCATTGGTTGTAGTCCTAAGCTCTGAGCATATTCCTTCAACTGAGCTCCCTTCTCCACCTTGTTCTTGTTCTTGAATTGTGCCAACTGGCTCTTGGGCACCAGTCGTGGCACAGGTTTATTTCGTTCACTGTCTTTGACACTGTTATCCACTGGAGGTATAGCATTATGCAGGTGATTCAATCGTTTTGGTATTAGTTTAGGAACTCTAGGCAAATTATTTCGTGGTACTATACTTGGTTCAACAGGTTTAGTTACGAGTGGTTTCTTTTTCTTTACTACTCCACAATACTGTTGAGAATTATCGACAAAAGGCCTCTTGCCAAGATGTATTCTGAGCGGGTTGATGCGCTTCCTGTTCTTGTCGAGCAGCGCGGCGTCGGCGCTGGCGCGGCGCGGCTCCGGGCGCGGCAAGGGCCGTCCCGGAGCGCCAGAGCCCTCGCCCGCGAACTCGTGCCCATTAGCAGTCACTTTCGAGCTACGCTCGCCCTGACAGTTCGCTGAAGACGCTAGTACGGTTTTGTCGTCTTTTATGATAGCATTATTACCATCTTCCATAGTTTTCTGAAACAAATAAAACACGTGCTCATTTTGACTGCTGAGAAACAAAAGACGTATTAACGAGGCGGAATCGAAACATTTTAAATAATCATTGCAAAAATAACAAAGTTTTTATTGACTATACCTCTGAAATCGTACGTCCAGTACGAGTATAACAGTAAAGATTCGTTTCCATGCATCAGTTTTAACGAAGCGGTCCTTACATCAGGCTTATTATGAAGCAGCCGCGAGCTGATCATTCCCGTAAAATGGCGTCACTTTGCAGAGCGAGGAATGCTCCTATCAAAGCCGTTCATGTAGGTCCATTACGCCACTTTTCACACATTGCACAACAATTTTTCAGATTTCACATAACGTAAACATTCACAATTGAATTAATATAATTTCGTTCTGCTGTTTATTTCCCAATACATTGGAGAGAAATACGAAGCGCGTTACGAGAAGCTAATTCATGAACCATAGACTAACTTTTTTTTTCTTAAATTTTAACTTTTTTATGGACTGAGAGGTTACACAAAAGCACTTGGAACACGTGGTTTTTATCATAGACAACAATACTTGTGTATGAATTACTATTTCTAATTTAATATTATGTACATTTACAACTAATATAAAGACTCAAATTTATAATCACGTTAATTATTGCTTTTATATACAATGTGAAAATGTATACGGTATCCAAAATGTATAAATTGATACCAAGAACATCACTAGATGGCTGAATTCTTTTTCGTATCTGTGGTTAATTTAATTACATTTTGCATGTTTTTTGCAGATTTGTCAAAACGCTTCTGAGGAGAAGGGTGTCGATGAAGCTTTTTGATTTTATTTAGCAAGTGAATTCATTTATTTTATGGTTGTTGGGGGATAATGCCAATACAAAATGATGTCTGATCAATTTAGAAAGGTGGAGCCGTACTCTCCGAAGTCTTCACCGAGAGGCGGCAGGTCGCCTGTGGTCTCGCGGCAGGACTCGTCTGGCACCCTCAAGACCACTATTCAACTCGGCAAGAATCCCTCCATCGTACACAGCGGACCTTTCTATTTGATGAAAGAACCTCCAGGTATGAGATTTTTGCACTTCTTTGTGCGTAAATTATCAAAATTTTTAGCGATGTGACTTCTAGTAGTAGTACTTACCTTTACCTACCTTGTTTTGTAACTGTTCTTAAATTTTATTCTTCGTTTGCATACTATTGTGATTTCTATATGAAGTAACTTTACATTTACAGGAGAATGTGAACTTACTGGGGCTACAAATTTAATGGCATATTATGGCCTTGAGCATTCCTACAGTAAATTCAATGGTAAAAAGCTTAAAGAATCCCTATCGTCGTTTTTACCAAATTTGCCGGGTATTGTTGATGGGCCAGGGCAGGAAGACAACAGTACACTGGGGTCTGTAATAGCCAAGCGGCCTATAGGTGGCAAGGAATTGTTGCCATTGACCAGTGCACAGCTGGCCGGATTTCGGCTGCACCCAGGCCCTCTACCTGAGCAGTACCGCTACATAAGTTCCACACCTCCGAAGAGACATAAGAGCAAGCACAAGAAACACAAACATAAAGACGGAGCACCTCCTGGTCAAGATACTCCATTGCAAGGTAATTTTTCTTTGTAAATACTAGTAAATTAGGAATTAAAGAAAGAAAGAAAGAAAATACATTTATTTAATACCATAAAACAAACAGAAACCATTAATTAAAATCATTAATTGTATTGAATTTGTTGTTTTCCAAGAAATATTTATTTTTCTGGAATACTTGAATAACAATAATTATAAACAAATTAAATTTAAATTATATTTGAAGACTGGGTACTTTCTGACATCATTAGTGGTGTCTTAGTCACATCAAATTTTGTTTATCAGAAAAGGAAGCTTAATTTCTACCAAGGAAGTTTAATATATTTGTTTAGGCATAATTATGTCCTAAATTTTGTATGCTGGCCAATATGTCCCTACTGATAGATCTTTGTCATGCAATTGAGTACTTTAGCACTTTGCATGTTTGAGATTTATCAGTTGAGCGGTGTTGGTGCTTTATAGTCGAATTCATCAAGGTAGTGTCAAACAAACTTGTCTGTGCCTCTTATGACCTCGGAACAGGGACTGACTGTCTAAAAACTGAACATTGCAGGTATAGAGAAGAAATTGTCACTACTTAAAAAAAAGTCATACCTCAAAATTGACAATCTTTCTGAGTGAACTTTATGTTATTATTTTCAGGGTTACTTTTGTTGATATATTGTTTTGAGATACAAGATTTCAAAGTAGTGACGAAATGCTGCAATTATTTTGTGATTGAGTAACAAGTAAATCAAATCCAAACATCTTCACTAACTTTCACATTTGTTATTATGTGATATTTTGGCAGTTCTGTTTTTCTGCTATTACAAATAAAAAAAAACTTTTTATAGTATATAAGTAAAAGTATGATGTATATAAAATAAAAACTTTAGTTTTCGAATATTCTAGTGGCGGGTTAATTATTTCCCCATATGCTTTTTTACTTAATCTGATTTTCACAATCACGTTTTATCCCGAATCAACACAAAATTTTGCTACTAGGAAATAACGATTTTCGGCAAATGATCTAACCAGTCATTCTAGTTAGACCATGTAAATTGAAAATGTATGTTATTTCCAGACTCTTCCAACCCTGACACTTATGAAAAGAAACACAAAAAGCAGAAGCGTCACGATGATGACAAGGAGCGCAAAAAGAGGAAAAAAGAGAAGAAGAGGAAGAAACAGAAACACAGCCCCGAGCACGGGGGGCTCACCCCCAACCAACACGCCAGCGCATAGATATAGCCTTCATACTTATGTTGTGATGTGGAAGTGTTTAAGGTCTGATTTTTAAATTAAATGTAAGAGCTTGGTCACAATTTTAGCCTCTTTCCATGTTTGGCACGTTGACTGGTTGCAGGAAAGTTAGAGAACCTGGCAAATCTTGAGGTCCTCCCAGGGATAATAAATACTCCATTGGTACACATTAAATATATCTATGAAAAATGTACTTTTTCTAGAGTCTTGGATGTTAAAGTATTTCAGTGCATTTTTACTTATTTAAGTGTATTATCTAAATAAGTATGTTTATCTGTTGCCTGATACCTACAGTACAAGATTTGCTTAGGTTGGAACTGGGTTAATTGGTATCAATAGCCCCATACTATTTATTTAAAAAAAAGTTGAAAAAAGAACAGGATGTAAAAGATCTGAATTCAAAATCCCTACAAAACATTAGATGGGCTCCCCTCACTAGAGATTAGATTCACACCCCTCGGTATAAAAGTATTAGCTGGGTAATAGTTTTTTAGTAATGTGCATTGAGCTGTGAAACATTACTCTGTGTTACAACTCATTTGCAAATTGTTACTTGGCAAAACATTTTCTGCAAAATAATTTGCTGTTTGTCAGCATATCCCTTCCGCCCTGATCAAAGGCTAAGGCCTGGCTGTATGTATACAATGGACCTCAGCATAAAATTGTGGCCAAGAGGTAGTTAAGGCAAATAGTGTAGCTAAAATAGTTCTTAGGCTGGTTGTTACTAGGTTAGTGACAATTTGACAAACAAAGGTATTCTGGCCATAAAAATCCTCATCCATTCGCCATCTCATACCAATATATAATTTATGTATCTGGTAAATTGATGCATAAATTCACTTAATATTTTTTGGACCTTTATCAAGTTAATTTTGTTTTATTTAATGTTTTCAGAAGAGGTAATTAAGTAAGTTGCTATATAATTTCAGCAAATTGTTATACCAACAAGATTGGCGTTTTTGTCTGGTGGTGTCAATTGAGAGCACCACCCTTAGGATTCAGTTCCAACATTTCTTGGTTGTATAAAATTGTGTTATTCTTTTTCTCTGAAATTGAACCTCTATTTTCTCATTTTTGTATGTGGAATTGAACCATTGTACAGCCAGCATCAAAAGTAGTGCATCACTTTTTTACTCTGTTTCATTGATACATAATTTGTCAAACTTGTATGACGCCTACGTCTAAGTAAAGTTCAAAAGTGTACAGTACATATATCTACTTTTGATGCTGACCCTACGCAATTATCTCATGGTGAGCCAGCCAGAATGAAATGTGGCATACTTTATAAATGATGGGTGTTGCAAGTTTTATTGCGTTATACATAATGGGGCATTTTCGCCAAAACTTACGAAAAGCAAAATATATAAGTTACATGTATTTACAACAGTCTCCGTCATGGGTCTCAGCAAATTTTTCATATTATTATTATTATAAGCCTGTTGAGGTGTCCCACTGCTGGGCAAAGGCCTCCCCCATGTCCTCCACTCGACCTGGTCTTGGCCGATCTCTGACCAGCTGCAAAGAAAGACATCCAGGTCCTAACTTATGCTGCTCAAACATGGTCACTTACTGAGTTACAGAAGGCCAAACTGAAGGTTTACCAGAGAGCAATGGAGCGCAGTATGTTAGGAGTGAAACGGGTTGACCGGATCCGAAACACTGTATTGCGCTCCAAAACACGCATTGCTGATGTGGGTGCAACGACTGCCAGGCTGAAATGGCACTGGGCAGGCCACGGCAGCCGCATGGAACCCAATAGGCGGGCTAAAATAGCCACAGACTGGATACCACAAATTTTTCATGCTAAATTATTTTCTCTTTTTTGACCTAGCTGTCTGCATAACGACTTTTACGCTGACTATGTAGTTTTAACTGCAATTATGTGAATATAAACTTCTTTCAGAATATATATTTTTCGACGAAAATATTTGATTTCTTAGTTGTATCGATTTTAAACGACAGATAACACGATGTTATCTAACATGGAATGAATGAAATATAGATAGATATTAGTTAGTAAAATATGAAATGTCAATACCAAAATGTGTTATTTTGAGGCTCATTTTAAGGATGTATAAAGTATTTCTATGACATTCTTAGTTGCTCCTATAAGATTTCAAAATAATAGTCAAAGAAGAAGTCGGAAAGTATTAAACAGGATGGAGACGGGCTTTGCTCAGTTTTTTCCTGTGCCAATAAAAATACTTCCAAAAGCTAAAAAGACAAGAAACAGTGTGACTCATATTGCAAAGACGTCTTCTACTATTTCATTTCAGTGTCTATAACAGAAACCAATTTTGTTACAAATTGTAGAAAGTGATATTTTGTACCATTCACTGTAAGTTTGTTTAATTTACTTTCGCACTATTATCTGTAAATATTCAATTATGTTCACCATGTACATTACATATGCAGTAGAATAAATAATGCGATAAGATGTTTTGTCTGTCTTTGCTTTTTACTATAATAAAAAAAAAGGATTTCGTTACTGCTTCCAAAAATGCACGTACCTCAAAATCGTAAATTTTCGTGAGTGAACTTAATATTATTTCAAGGGTCAAATTTTTCTGACGCATTGAATGGAGATACGCGATTGTTTCAAAGTAGTGACGATTTGAGTATGTACCTGACCAACGAGGCTGGTACGAGTAGACGCTACTCGCTGTGTTGGATTAGTGCGTAAAAGGGTTTGTTCCCGCCGAGTCACACCCTTAACTGTCACACTGTGACTTGTTGGAAATTTTTACAAAAAAAAAACCAACCAGTCACACTGTTACTAGATGGGACAGTTTTTAAGGTTTGTTCCCGCCGAGTCACACCCTTAACTGTCACACTGTGACTCGTTGGGAATAATTTTACAAAAAAAAAACCAACCAGTCACACTGTTACTAGATGAGACAGTTTTTAATACTTGTTCCCAACGAGTCACACCCTTAACTGTCACACTGTGACTCAATGGGAATACGTTTTGCTACAAAAAATCCCAACCATTCACACTGTTACTAGATGGGACATTTTTTTACATTTGTTCCCAACGAGTCACACCCCCAGCTGTCACACTGTGACTCATTTGGAATACGCTTTGCTACAAAAAAATCCCAACAAGTCACACTGTTACTAGATAGGATGGTTATTAATATTTGTTCCCAACGAGCCACACCAGCAACTGTCACACTGTGACTCGTTGGGAATACTTTTTGCTACAAAAATTCCAACTAGTCACATTGTTACCTGATGGGACGAAATTTAATTTGTTTCCAACGAGGCACACCTCAACTATCGACACTGTGACTTGTTGGGAATACTTTTGAGTAGCAAATTTCCGACCAGTCAACACTGTTACTCGATTAGACAACATTTAATGTATTTTGTTCCCAAGCTATTTGGCGATGAAAAGACAGTGTGACGGTGAAACGAAAAATCAACAGCATTTATTGTAATTTCAATTTATTAATAAGTAATAAACTGATTGATAACTCTACTGATCAAACTAGTATAATTTTATTCTTGATCATTACAAGTACTAAATATGGCAATGGCAGCAAGCAAGCGAGCGAAGCGAGCGAGCAAGATGGGCGGAGCAGAAACGACTCGGATAGGTTAGGTTTAGAAGGCTAAGGCGGGAGCGAAGCGCAGCGGAGCTCCCGTCTTAGCCTTCGGTGTTAGGTCTTTTTTTTGTATCAGCCGAGAAAAACTGTTTTTTGATGCTTATATTCTTCGAGCATTATGCATTCCGTTTTTACATTAAAAGTGTACTGGGTTCGGTAATACATAGCTAAAGATGACTATAGCCCACGCGAAGGACTGATATTGGGTTGTTGCGTGCGGAGAGGCTGGTAGGTTTGTCAAAAGTTACTAAATATTCAGTGATTATTATTCACCTATAAGCGTCGACTCACTAGGTATTTATTGTACTCGTAGTGAAACCTAAGCACATCACCATAACAAGATGACAACCACAGTGTTACCTAGCTCCGCTGCGCTTCGCTCCCGTCTTAGCCTTCGGTGTTAGGTTTCCCCCAATACTACTTAGGAACAAATGACATTATAAATGTTGTCTCATCAGATGACAGTGATAACTGGTTGGTAATTTGGTACTAAAAGTATTCCCAATCAGTCACAGTGTCGACAGTTGAAGGTGTGACTCGTTGAAAACAAGTGTAATGCTGTCGCATCTAGTAACAATGCGACTGGTTGGGATTTTTTGTAGCAAAACGTATTCCCATATAGTCACAGTGTCACAGTTGCGGGTGTGACTCGTTGGGAACAAATATTAAAAACTGTCCCATCTAGTAACTGTGTGACTTGTTCGGATTTTTTGTAGCAAAGCGTATTCCAATGAGTCACAGTGTGACAGCTGCGAGTGTGACTCGTTGGAACAAATATAAAAAAAAAACCACCTAGCAACAGTGTGACTGGTTGGGATTTTTTGTAGTAAAACGTTTCCCATTGAGTCACAGTGTGACAGTTAAGGGTGTGACCCATTGGGAACAAATATTAAAAACTGTCCCATCTAGTAACAGTGTGACTTGTTGGGATTTTTTGTAGCAAAGCGTATTCCCAATGAGTCACAGTGTGACAATTGCGGGTGTGACTCGTTGGGAACAAGTATTAAAAACTGTCCCATCTAGTAACAGTGTGACTGGTTGGATTTTTTTTTGTAAAATTATTCCCAACGAGTCACAGTGTCACAGTTAAGGGTGTGACTCGATGGGAACAAACGCGTAAAAGATGCACCCAAAGACTAGCTTCAAAATTGGCACACAACTTCAGCAATGCCAGTTGTTTTCGGGTTATTTAACACCTTATACCTATTTCAAAGTAAGTTGGATGGATGCAAAAATGAAAATATGCAGCTGTGTAGTAAGTACAAATTGCTAAAAGTGGCTCCGAAGCTGTAACGTTTTGTGCTCTGCCTACCCCATTTGGGAATACAGGCGTGATGTTTGTGTGTGTGTAGTAAGTAATTCAGTAGTGTAATGCGGAGTTTCTGTAATCGATATTTGGTTTATAAGTTATGACGCAATCAGGACCGGATCTGAGGATGCGAGGGTTCAAACCAGGGTGCTTGCCTGGCGCCAAAATTATATTGAAGACAAAAATGTTTTTTACAATTTTATTCTTCAGACACCAAAAATCACACTCAGTGTGCGAAGAGGCACAATCAACCATGGACACCCATATCAGAGGATTGTAGATGTGCTTCCAGGCTAGGATAGGCTAAGATAGATTATTTCGTGTGCCAATAATTTCACCAGATATATTACTTTTAAGTTAAAAGTTTTAACTCCAGAACAGATGAAAAATAAAGTCGTGGACTGCATACTATTCTTAAAATTGATCTACAACAGAGTAGGTACCATACTTTTGTATTGAAATTCGATCTTGCGAGTAAAATAAAACTACTATTTCAGAGCGAAGTTTATTCAAAGTATCCAAATTTATACATTATTAAGTCGAGTCTCGCTTCATGTCAGTCCTAGTTGAACCAAAATAAATTAGTAACGCAGCACCAAAAAACATCGTACTTACAGACCCCGCGCTGGCTACAAATTCATTGCTGAATATTAGTTTATTTTAGTTTAATTTACTTTTCGGCAGGCAACTTGGCGCCAGCGAGGGGGTTAACAGATATTCCTACTTACAAATTAGTGAGGACTTAAAGTCTGAGCCTACGGTTTGTTACACAATATTAGTGATGTGCCAGATCTTTATAAACGTGTATCCGCGGATTAGGATATAGTTTATTTATTGTCTCGATCTGCGAGAGCTCAGTTTTTACTCAGTGCCGCTGCCTTGAACTGCCATTTCAAGCTGTCAAATGTTCAATATTAGCATGTATGTACTTATCAAATTATGTATTTAGTAAAATTCTTCAAAAGATCCGGTTTATGATTCGCTAAAAAAACGAACATGGATCGGCACATCACTATCCAATACCGATACCTGAGCCTTTTTTTTACTACCAGTCTTCAGACAGTGTTCCTCCCGCAGGGGGTCAGTTTAAACATACATTAGCAGGGTTGACAGTTTTTTTGCGAATCCAGCGCTTGAGACTTAAAAAATTTTAGAAACGAGTCTATTTCTCATGCGACACTAAAATACCGTGCAATTATAGTAACGCTGCGTACAAAAGTCGATTACCTAAATCTACGTCGACTGGACTCGTGCGGTTCGCCCTTATACACCTCATTCGAACCATTCAACCGTATATAAAAACATCTGTCAAGCATATCACTAAAGCCGTGGCCACATTGCACTCAATTTAGTAAAAAAGTGTAGTGCGACCACGACCCAACTACAAGTAGGTACTGCGACGTCTCGTATCTACTGATAAATACCACATCAATTGTATACTAATACATTCATTTGGTGCGCGATGGCACTGTTAAGTTATGTGAGCATGACTATCGAATTATCGAACTATATTACATTAACACCAAGGCCTGTCTTACCCCGTTGACACATTAGCTCTAATCATCAAAATATATATAACATCGCACTTCAACCAGCATGTCTCCATCACACGTTAAATATTCATCATTCACGACATTAGTAAGAGGTATGGTAACTTTCCAATATAATGAATGTAATCTCAATACTTGAATATAACACGGAGCGTCCCGTGCGACCTAAATACATGTATGGATATAATTTTGAGCAATCACTTTCACATTTAAAATCGTCAACAAACATAAATATCACAGCATCAATACCGAGGTGCAGTTTGCATCAGGTGAGATAGGGGTCAATTACGGTCATTTTATGTTAAAAAAAAATAAACACTGCGTAATGCTGTCTGGTCTGGACCACAGATATAGATTACACTAGATAACGCAAAATCGATTCAAATGCGCCGCCCGCCCGCGCCGTGGGGCTCGAGTCAGTCACTAGTCATGATTAGTCAATTAGCGGTTAGTCTTTGTATGGGGCCAACCCCGACGTTTGGTCGGGGTTCGGACGCGCGATAGATGCATTTGCGTAATCTAGTGTTATCTATATCTGTGGCCTAGACAAATGCATTCACATCGAGTTTGATAAAACCTTCGATCTCGATTAACGGTAGGTACTTATCTTCATACAATATAGGTGAGTACAGTTTGAGGACAGCGATGCCGCCCGTCCCCTGTATTGATACTCTGACAACCTTCATTTACCTCCAAACCAAGGTGAATAAATTATCATATTGCAAAATAAAACGAATTTGTGATACCAATGGCAAGTATTAAAATATTTTTTAGTATTAGTACGCAAAGCGAATATCATCGGCAAGCTATCATTATCCTTAAATAGAAAAGAAAATATACAGAAAAATACGAACATAATTTCAACTGCATTAAATAAATAATTATCATTTAAACGAATTAATTATACACATGATTATTGTACAAAATCAACATTAAGCGATGTACAAATAAAAATGTAACACAACCAAATTATTTGGGGTGTTTCTAGGTGTCATATATATTACATACAGCGGCTGACAGCGCAACATTGGTTTCTTAAGGTTCTACGCTATATTACATGGCTATTTTATTCTTCCGATTGCAATGGAATCAGATAACAGTTGACGTTGGCGCCCCCTTGTCTAATGACAGTCAAACCGCACTGAAACGTCACCGGCGCGACTGTGACGTCACTGCACTGTAGAACGGTGCTATATTGCACAATCCCTCGAAATATTGCAGCAACTACGCATGTATATTACAAAATATAAGTGATAGAGTATTGGCTACTACAATGAATGGCCAAATCGTGCGAATTATGAACACAGTGCCATTGGAGTGCGGTTTTACTGCGTTTTATTTTGTACTATTACGTTTTTACCGGTAATAGATTTATTTAATTCAGTCTGGATAGCTTTTAGAACTATAAACTGGCCTCTGGAGTGACTTCTTAATATTTCAAACATACATCAATGAGGGTTTTGTTTGTGACACGCTATGAGTAGTGTAAGGTCCGTTTGACATTTTTGTATCACGTTTGGGATGGGTTTGTAATTATTTATTGCGATCTCAAGTATTTTTTTTTTATACACACTCTTCTCTTTTAAAATATGGCTTTTCTGTCCTAATTAATAGGACAATTTCGCCAGTGTCAAGTTAAACTCTCTTTGAGAGGAACGTTGTGCGGTGATTGTGTTTTTTGCAACTTGATAGTAAACTCAAGTAATATTAATGTCAAACGAATCTAACGATACTAACGCCATCTACCGATACTCCATCTATCAGAAAACCCCCTTTGCCAAAAAATGCCGATAAATGCAATCCAATACGTCGCTAAAAACTATACGTTCAACGTTTATTTAACGAAGGCTTCACGGTGCAAAATAACTCTGCGTTCAACACGAAACTACCACAAAAAAATGCAGCTTTCCATGTGAGTGAGACCTTAGAATCAAGTCCACATAAAAATGTACTTTGCACATGTAATTGTTCTATTTGAAAATGAGTTTTTGCAATATCCATAAGCTTTTTACTGAACGAACTCATTTGGATACTGTGTGTACTAGAATGTTACTTTATTTTATTAGATTAGGTTCATGTATGCAGTTATAATAGCTGGAGATTTGATTGTTTATTAGTCATACATAATTTGGTCTGGCTAAAGCCGTGGGTGCACGGTGGCTGCAGGCCGCTTCCAACCGAAGCAACTGGAGGTCTATGGGAGAGGCCTATGTCCAACAGTGGACGTCCTACGGCTGATATGATGAATTTATTATGGGGGGCCAGTTGGTGTCAGCATGTCTAGTTGTACAACAAAACGTCGGCCGTGGCGCGTCACAGCTCCTTGAGTAGCGCCGACTTTGCGTTCTTCAATTTGTCGAGCCGCTTCGTCAAATGACTGTTTTCTGTCTCCAACTCTTCTACCCGGTTCAGCGCTTCTCTGGCCTAAAAATAAATAAAACAGTATTTTATAAAATGCTTCCACTAAACATATGGGCGGCCGTCAAAGATGCCTGCAGTCGACTTCTGCATATAGCAGCGAAACATGGTCGCGGCTGACCATACATAGAATAGAATGTTTGAGCGAACAAATCGTATTATGTAATATTTACACGGGTTTTCAGAGCGATGCAGTGAGTATTAACTATTAACATAGATGTATCTTGTAAGCTCCTGGGGGTTTGGGACGTGCAATCGGGTAATCGGTGAGAGTCCGACACTATCTGGGCTGGACTGCACGCCACAATCTCCTATAAAGCGCCACGTATAAAATAAATGTTCTCGTATAAAGAAAATGTTATTAATCAAACCCTTTTCCAGGCATAGTGCATAGGTATAGTGACCACATAAATGTACGCAAATATTCGACCTTGCTACATTTACAATATGGTACAAAACAATTGAAGTCATTAAAAATATTATAATTGTTTTTAAATTAATCCCTCATAGAACAACAACATAAAACTTTGATTCATTTTGTAGTAGCTTACCTAAATTAGCGGGGCCTGAAAAAGGGTCAAAAGGGCACTCAGTGAGCGATAAAAAAATAGCATTTGGTTTGTTATTTACATCACTACGGTATCGTAAAATGGCTCTTTGGTGTTGATTTAAACTGTCTAAAGTTAAGACGCAATTTGGGATTTAAAAGCCAACTAAAAAATAAACTCACAGGGTATTACATACGTCACAACTTAGTGGACAATTACAATCAATCGTATATAAAGAAGTTAATCATGCAAAATCGGGTTACAGTCACCATCACATTTAACTGGCCAGTGAATCTCATACACCGTGGCAAGGTGCAAGACGGTCAGTTATGAGTTTTGGTGACTGTACAAGGCTCCAATTCGACCAGAGATGTGCGAGGATGTGTTGCAAGGAATGTGTCTTTCATTAACCAATAGAAACGCTTCATTTACCTCGCCTCGCTACGCTCGGGTGTTTCCACCAGAGATGGTGGTTTCCACCAGGATAGGTAAATTAAGCGTTTCTGATGGTTAATAAAAACATTATTAGCAACACGTCCTCGCACATCTTTAGTGGATACGCAGCTTAAAGCTCGTATTTGCAGCTAGATTCGAGTTTCGTATATAATAATAATAAATAACAATTCACACCAATGAGGGCTATCGCGTATGAATTCGCCACTAGAGGCG
>NC_133476.1:19956257-19958692 GCF_025370935.1 Choristoneura fumiferana | reverse complement strand
AAGTAGGTGAGCCTTGTGTGAAGAACGGAGGTATGTCTTGTGGGTTGTGTATAATGTGGTTAAGTGTGCTTGCTAGATATTCGTGCGTTGAGGTAAAATATTTGAGCCAATAATTTTGTATTTTTTCGGGGCCTGGTGCTTTCCAGTTAAGTGTCTTCTTTACTGCTTGCGTAACATCATCTTTATTAATAATGATTTCTGGCATTGATTTGATATTGCTTACTTCTTCTTCTTCTATTGCTGCCAGGGCGCGTGTGAGTTGTGTTCTATTGGTACGGACCATATGTTTTCCCAGAAATTTTGTATGGTAGTGATATCGGGTGGTTGTGTAATTGTGATGTGCTCAGAGTTGAGCTTCCGGTAAAACAATTTCTGGTTGGTGTTAAATAGGTTATTGTCAGTTTTTCTTTGGTTGCTTATTTGTATCGGCGCAGTCGTTTAGAGTAGGCTTGTAGTTTTTGCTTATCATTGTCTAGTTGGTCTACTATTTCGTCTCTGCTTTTATTGCGTAGGTTTAATTTACTTTGTTTCCTTTGTGTAAGATTTCCTTGTAGATATTGTGTAATGAGTCCTATTTCCTTTCTAAGCTGTGTAATTTTGTTGTCCATTCGTTTCTCCCAATGTGGTTTCATTTGTTTTCCATGGGTTGTACTATGATCTGATGGTGTTGAATGACTGTTATGCTGTGATATGTGATGTGGTGAGTTATATTGTCTGGTGTTATTATTGGTGTGTGAATTGTTCTGTGTGTGATATGGTGTGTGTGGTACGTGAGTATTACCGTGTGATGTCCCACGTTGATTATAACTACTACTTAATGTTTTATGGTGAGATGTTTTGCGATTCTCCTGATTAGAATTAATTGTTGTCACGGTAACTGCTCCGCAATATATAAATGTGTGTACGTCTTCTAGGGTTATTGTTCGTATGCTCTTGAAATGCTTGCTCATTATATCGTTGACTGTATTAACTAAGTGTATTGTTTTTCGTGTTGTTTGCAGTTTCGGGATTGATGGTCTAAGGGTTGGATCAGTACCTGAATATTTAAGAAGCATTTCTTTAAAAGTGTCTTCGATTTTTTTAATAGTTACTGTATCGTGTTGTGTATCTGACGGCGCTAGTATTATTTCACGAAAAACTTTTTCACGAACGACTTTATCACGAAAACTTTATCACGAAAAACTTTATCACGAATAGACTTTACCACTAAAGACTTTTTCACGAAAACTTTACACTAAAGACTTTATCACGAAAACTTAATCACGAACAGACTATATCACGAAAAGACTTTACCACGAACAGACTATATCACGAAAAAACTTTACACGAAAACTTAATCACGAACAGACTATATCACGAAAAGACTTTACCACGAATAGACTTTATCACGAAAAATGTTTGAAACTTCTTCACGCTGAAACGGCTGGAGGGATTTGGATGAAATTTGGCAAAAAGTTAGTTTATAATCTGGATTAAAACATAGGATACTTTTTATCCCGACATTCCCACGGGATAGGGATAAAATTTTGAAATAACAACCGCTAGGCTTAGATACATGAAATTTGGTATGTAGATAGTTGGACATCTGGAATAACACGTAGATAACTTTTTGACCCGATATTCCCACGGGATACCCAGGGATAAAATCTCAAAATAACAACCACTGGGCTTAGAGCCATGAAATTTGGTATGTAGGTAGCTGGACCTTTAGAATAACACATAGGTTATTTTTTACTCCGATATTCCTACGGGAAAGGGATAAAATTTCGAAATAACAACCGCTAGGCTTAGATACATGAAATTTGGTATGTAGATAGTTGGACGTCTGGAATAACACGTAGATAACTTTTGACCCGATATTCCCACGGGATACCCAGGGATAAAATCTCGAAAAAACAACCACTGGGCTTCGAGCCATGAAATTTGATATGTAGGTAGCTGGACCTCTGGAATAACACATAGGTTATTTTTCACTCCGATATTCCCACGGGATAGGGATAAAATTTTGAAATAACAACCGCTAGGCTTAGATACATGAAATTTGGTATGTAGATAGTTGGACGTCTGGAATAACACAGATAACTTTTTGACCCGATTTTCCCACGGGATACCCAGGGATAAAATCCCAAAATAACAACCGCTGGGCATAGAGCCCTGAAATTTAGTATGTAGGTAGCTGGACCTCTGGAATAAGTTACTTTTTATCCCGATATTCCCACGGGATAGGGATAAAATCTTCAATCATCAAACATACAAACACACACACTTTCACATTTATAATATTAGTATGGATTTATATGTGGCTGTTTATCTCACGCCTATATTCATTTAGAGGTGTATTATATTGTACGATATATGTATGTGTAGGTGTATTTTTTTGTTGCTTTTTAATATTCTGAATAAAGGTTGCCATGAAGAGACCGCTCTTAAGCGAT
>NC_133476.1:19941834-19956157 GCF_025370935.1 Choristoneura fumiferana | reverse complement strand
AAACAATTTTGAGTGGTACCTACCTCTCTACGTCAGAAATCGAGGCATACTTAAAGCCAAGTTAACCTTCAACTATACTTCGGTAAGTAAAGTTAAATAAATTATTACACTGAGGTAATAAACCCAGATTGAAAGAGCCTAACTATGACCATTGTCATATCGTCGTCCAGCCATCGCCTAGCCAGTTTTTGAAATAAATATAATATGTAATTAAGTCAATTAATATAAATAGTTACGCGATACCTTTAACTTTGCAAAACTTAGTACTTAACCAACAAAATTCGAAGCTTTTTGTACCTACTGGTGGTTTACACATAACCAAATAATGGATGAACTAATCCGGTTGTCACTAAGGTTGTAATGTGACTAACGCATAACCCTTATATAACTATGGAATGATGGAAGAAATTATTTAAAAACAACGCTACTTATATGCCCTAAGTTCTAACCTAATAGTAGTAACTAAAAAGGTCGCAATTATCACAAACTTCACGCATACATACAATCTTATCGGAACCTCAACGTGATAAAGATGTGGAACCCTATTTCGAGGAACCTTGTCGCGCGGAACCCTATCTCGAGGCACCCTACTTTGTCGAACGCTATTTGAAAGTTCAAGACGAAGAATCTTATCTCCTCCTAGTAAGTATCATAGACAAGTAAAGTACTTAATCCTTATTTCAAGAACTTTACCACGATGAACCTTATTCTTGGGACCTTAACTCAATGAAACATCGCAGGCATCCAACACGTCCAAGACATCCAGGACCTTTCAAGACCCCAAAGAACTTAAAATAATCCTATTACAAAACCTAATATCATGAAGTGATAAAAACATCCACTCGTCGATAATTATACTCCGGCGATTCGTAATCCGAGACTTGGGACCTAATTTAAAATGTTTTAAACAAACCCGCACTCAATCGGTCCACCCGTTCAAGAGCCACGACGCCACAGACAGACAAACAGAAGGACACTCAGACATACAAACACACACACAGAGCGACCAAACCCACAACACTCCCCCTCTGCGTCGGGGGCCAAAAGTACCTACAGCTGAAAAATCCCACTCGCGTACTCGGATAGAACCCTTTCGCCCCATACGCCATGGTGATATTTCATTAACCTGCCAAAGAAATCCCTGCAAACTAATTGATAAAAGGTTCCTCCTGTGCGCTAATACTAACTAACAGCGAATTGCCCTGTTAAATTAATACTGAAATAAAATAGGTAAGTCAAGGTTTAGATTTAAGGTATTCACCCCCCGACTATATAACTTTATAATATAATAAACTATTACACCCCCCCGACTTTTCAAACTTTATGAACCTTAAAACTATAATAGAACTGAACTACTAAAACGCACGACTGGGCTTACGTGGAAATCTCGTCAAAGCCCTCCCTGTCCGAGTGCAGTGGAGGCCTGCGCCTTACACCGGAACGCATATATGGCTAGTATGATGATGATGACTAATTTTACCGTCTTGTCCTAAGTCAGAGTGAATTAACCTCATACATCACCCTCAGAGCCAATAAAACTGAGTAATAACTAATAACACAACAATACAACAACACAACCTAAATTTACCTACTACTGCCTATCAATTCGATTCAATTGTACCTAATCATTTAGAACGTAAAATTAATTATATTTCGAATACACATACCTACAATTCGTACTTGACTGTACTTGATTCCCGGCCTACATGGAACTTTTCATAGTAAATAGTTACATTTTTCTGAAGCAATGTGTATCGAATGACGCTAAATATTATTACGACACGGTTCCCACAGAGTATTTTATACATACATACAAACTGAACTGACTGTTCCGTGCCGGTCTATGAACCAAACTGGATGACTGTACCTACCTATACCTTTTGTTATGAGGTATATATACAGATAAACAGATTAATTTTTATTTAGTAAAATAGACATAACTAAAAGTAGCAACCTATGAATAATAATTATTACCTTTTGTACCAAACGCGACAAATTCATTATAAAAACTAGGGTTATCCAATATTCCGAGCAACAAAAAATGTTGTTATCTAAACTAAGTTTGATTTGACTATGACGAACAATAAAAATGTACCTGTATTACATAAATAACACAGAATTTAAATTTCAACTTTTACGCTTAAACCATACAAAATAATGACAGAAAACTATCCTTTACTACAACTTGGCTGTATGGCGTATGCCCTTTACTTTTCTGTTTTCCTTTCCTAGTCTATGGATTATTAAAAACAAACAACTGTGTCTATACGACGGCGAGCCTACTCCGAATCCGAACTCGAACATCGAAGCCCGTATAGCACTGTCCTGCTCGCTCCGCATAAAACATAAGCGTCAGAGGAACGAACGATACGAACCCCGACCCACGAACCTCGTAGTAGCCCTGCGTATAGATATAGATAGGTTACCTACCTATATTTTCTTTGACTTGACTGACCTAGATTATTGACCTAATTGTTACTTTTAAACGATTCCAAAGAAGACAAGCAATACAATGTGCAATTCAAGTAATCCGACTAATATTTAGTGCAAAATAACCTAGCGACTGTTATGTTTACGTCTCAGACGATGCCTATCTACTCCAAGTTAAACACATAAGGTGATAAACTATGTGATAAAAGACTGAATAACGGAGTGCGAAAATGTGTAAAATTAGTGTAATAAACTATGAACTATGAGTGAACACCGGACATGCAGTGATTTAAGTGGATAGAATTGGAAAACACAGTGACGGAACTTATTCATTAAGCATATAAAATTGGAAAACACTGTGACGGAACTAAGTCAGTGGACAAAAACTGTAGTATGTGAAAGGGTTTAGTTCTAAGCAATTATGTAAAATTCAAGTAAAAATCTACTTTACGATTGTGTATTATGTTATTTCCCTTATCAATATTAATATACCTGCCCTATAAATTATAATTTCGAACGATAAAACTACAAATAAAACCAAATCTTTACTCTCACTTCCATTCCACGGCAACACTGTGCCCTAGCTGGGCATTCCCTGCCTGTCTAGAAAACCTGCCTGAATATCTGTCTACCTATAAGAGATTGAATAACTTAATAAATTCTAGAAATAAGTTCATAAAAAGTCAAGATAATGATTACCAGATTTTAACAATACACCTAATAGTAACCTACAATAAGACTAAAGGTAAACCTACTGCTAAGTAATTCAACTGATCATAAATCCTGGAAACGGCAGCTCCACTGTAACTAACCCCCCCCCCCCCGTTATAAACTTTTTCCCCCTCTTTCCAAAAACTAACGCTCAACCTAAAGTTCTACCTAAAGTTCACCTAAAGCTAACTGCTAATTTAATCAAAACTCCTAAGCTCAAAGCTATGACCTACCTATGTGCAGCCTACCTATATAACTAGAGCTTATGAGTCCTACTGAGATGTCTGAAACCTACTATATGATAGCGTGATGATGTGAATTGGCCATGTGATCGTCTAGTGGTTGTCTAGTGCCTAAATAAAATGATTGACCCTTCGTTGTGTCCGTCCTAGGTAACCCATACGGTACTTTTAGTGAAGAAGTAAAGATTGGTTGGTCTGAATTTAAGCTACAACTAATTATCTACCTACCTATAACGCAGCTAAGAACACATTACTAGAAAATAACTAATTTGACTAGGAATATAGAATGCTGTAGTATGTTATGGAATGCTGTTAGGGGAACAGGGGCAAGTTGTATCCATGATTACTTGAGAGGAACAAGTATAGCTCTAAGGTATGACATTCTGAAATAAAGCGCATTAATAAATGCTTATGGTAGAACATAGTAAAATATCTAAGATTTAAGGAGATTAACCTAGTGATTATATAGGTCTGTGAAGTTTATTAAAATCATGACTTTTAAAACACCTAGCTATAATAACAAACCAAGATTTCTGAAATGCTAAGAAGGGAAGAACACAGGATTAGTAAAAACACAGTGTAAAATAAAAACAGTAAAATAAGCCAAATGAAAACAGTTTATAAAACACAAACAAAATGAGAATAAAATAATGTTTCCTTTTGCTATAGTATAATGGGATATACAGAATACTACCCACACTATAAGGATATTATGTGAGCGATAGGTAAACAGGAATATGGTATTATAAGTTTTCCATTTTACTTCAGCAATTGGAAATAAGCACACAGAATTAAATGGATTAGTTAAGTAAATAAAGAGCATTCTAGGGCTCAAATGCAGGATAATAAAGTTGTATATAGGTAATATAATTATGTGTCCACCAGGTGATAAATTCATAAAGTCGGTATATACAAGTCAATTAGAAATAGCATTTGGGTTTTCATTCCTATAATATAATGGTATGGCAAAAGTACTCTTGCTATAAATAGTTTATTTAATTGATAAATTAACCATAAGAACTTATATGATTTCTATTTAATAATAAAAGCTCACAACAACATTCCAGTGATTAGTTAGTCAATAGTATACAGCAAATTCTCATCCGCCTACCAGTTCTAATTTTTAGCTTTGTTAGTTCCACAATGGTGGAATTCTGGACTCAAGTGCAAGCTAAAATGTTGTACCTAGGTAAAGTATATAATCACAAGCGATAATGCTTGAAGTTGTTTGTAGATGAAATATATTTTCTTTGCTATAATATATTAATGTACTAGGTGTTAGGTTTACTCTTACTATAGCTTGTATTTGAATTGATTGATACTCATGAAGAATTATAGGATTTATTTGGAAATAATCTACATCACCAATTTCAACGATTAATTATAAGCTTGAGGTTAATGTAGAAAGGGTTAATATATATATTATATGTATAAATTATTGTCCCCCCCTAATTACCTCCCACCGTTTATAGACGGGTTGGTAGATAATAAATCGGGTATTCTTATCTTACCAAGTAAAGGCAGATTGTTGTTTTGCAGGTAAGTAGTATTCATTCACTACCTATAGAATACCAACCAACTTAATATCTATTGGATGGAGGTAATGGTCTCCCCGTCTGTACAGTTAAACACAATATAAGTTACCCACTTTAAGAATACTGCAATTATTTATATTATTGTTTTGTAAGAATCTGTCGATAGCAGATAGTTTATACATTTACGATTTATTCAGTCTGGCTCTCAGTACATGAATAGCGTTCCCCTGTCAAGAATAGAACTTTGCTACATGCCTAGCTTTGACCAAATATAACACATAAATGTCGAGAATTTTCTTTGGATGGAATTATTAGTAGGTATCCCATAATTGTGTCAACCTTAGACATAGAAATTTTTAATAAGTATTTTTTTCTTTTATGTTTTCTATTAAGTCCCTAAGCACACATATAATATATATATATATATATATCGCACACAACAGTAAATGAGTAAAGTTAACAAGGGCGTACTTACATGACTCGTTGCACAAGATAAAGAAATACATATCTGACCTCACAGTTCCTGGTTCCTGGGTAATGGTGACCGCGGAGATCCTAGCGGGGGTTTTCGTTAGCACCGCAAGGTATCCAACCCCGAGGCTCAAATCAGACCTCACAGAATAAAGAACTAAGCTGGAAGACTAGCAGCGAAAGAACCGAAACAAAAACGCGAGAGCATTGCCCAGCGACATCAGACTCCCCGCGGCCTGCCAGCCTATTTGCGATCAAAGATTAAAGAGACGGGAGGACTAATAAATAGCAAAGAACAAACAAAACGCATGGGTACTCCCCAGCGACATCGGTCTCTCAATACCAATCCGCAAGCTCCATCATAAATTAAATTAAAATTAATAAGAACGCGGCAGCGTAACGACCTTCCCTTCCCAAAATCCCAGAACCGAATGCCCCCAAAACCTCCATTTTTCTTTTTCCGATCGATAATTGAAGAACCTTCCAGTTTGAATCGAGCCGCGAAAGTCCGAAAGCAGTAGAGTTTGTAAGAGTAAGAGCGAGACAGGTATACGACTCTGAATAATGAACGACGAACCAAACTGAAGGTTTTAAAACAACATGTAAAAGAGATAACGATGAGATGAGATAGTCATATTAATTTAAAAACACCGAACGATGAATGGAAGCGAAGGTTAGTTCTAAGTTTGAATAATGTATAGAGCTGTGAAAAACGAAGAGCTTTATTGTTTTATCATCAAGTATATTATATCTCATTTAAATCTAAATATTTGTTTGTGGTTATATAAAGTCAAATTTTCTGCTTATGTTTAATATGATTATTTATGTAAGTAAATAAGCGATTAACCGAATAATAAGGACCAGACGTGGTAAACAACAGAGGCTTATTTAATACATTGTGAACTTTGCAGTAGTTATTTAATTTTGTGTTTATTTATTTATTTATTCATATATTTGTGAACGAAGCGGTAACAGATGTCTCTTGTTCCGTTTCAATGGGAACATGTTTTTTGAAAAATCTTAGTTATTATTTTTTTTTTTTTCAAAAAGTTACTAAGAAAAATTATCAAATGTACACATACATAATGATAGTGCCTGACAGCGATCCATGGCGGAAATTATTAAACAAATAGGTAGATACAGACCAGGGCATAAATATATGAACGTTACCAAGACGTCAAAAATATCTATAGGTACACCTTTACTCCACTAACCATAAGGTCGACGTATACATATATTTGACGCTATGGCTGTATAGATATTTATGCCCTCGACTGTACATAAAAGTGCAGGGTTGAACGACCACCTGTAATGACTCCAATGAATCACAACTTAGCAAATTTCTAGCCTTCGTTGTTCAACAAAATATAAATATATGATTTCTCAAAACCGGCTAAGTGCGAATCGGATTCGCGTACCGAGCGTTCCGTACTTTGTAAATATCTATGAATATTTAGTGTTAGTAGAGCCCTGTTCCTAAGCAAAATGTACTCAGTGTGGGATCATTTTATATTAGTTACTGACATAAACACAGACATAAAAAATAAGGTTCTCATATTTTTCATATTGGTTGTAGGTATAAGTACCAAACTTCAAGCTTCTAGGATTACTGGAAGTACCCTATAGGTTTTGATTCCTCGGCAATTTATGTGGATTTTTTTAATTGCGATGACTTAAATTTTTAAATTGAACACAGTATTTCATATTAAATTTCAGTAGATTTATACCTCCTTGCGTTCCTGAGAAAAACGATCTTAGAGACGGACGGATGGACTACTAGGGTTTCGTTTTTGCTGACTGAGGTAGAGAACCCTAAAAATACCAAATTTTAGTTTGAAAGAGTAATGGTCAAGATACACAAACACAGAAAACACTCATTGTGCAGGTACATCGAATGTTTCGTATCATTATGTGCCTAAGTATTCTAAATTTAGATTGACAAGCATAAATCACATCTTAAAGAGGTCCAATTAGTGCACTGTTCCTTAAAAGAAGCAGCGACGTTCAATGACACCGTTTTAACGTCACTAGGTAAGGCAACACACAAAGGCAGTGGAGATAAAAGTTGCACATCACAAAATAAATGTCAACTTCCGTTTACCAGGCTCATGTGACCGTGAATGGAACACATTGTGCCATCCGATGAATGTGATTCTTAGTGAGCTTTCAAAATATTGTTACTGGCCTATTGTATCACGCGGCGCTTTACTGGATTTGTAATGACGTGTTTTATAGAGTGGCTGCGCTGTGATACTGCTTTAGTTTGAAAAGCTTTTATGTTTTATGTGAAACTTAATCATGTTACTACACAAATGAATTTAATTAAACAAGTATTTACAGAGGTGCTTTAAAATATGTATATTATTAGCCAGGTTTATTATGAATTGTTATTACAAAATACTTACCTACCTAACTAGTAAAAAACTGTTCTCCTAACAAATATAGTCTAGGTAAAGACCTTAACTAGAATACCTACCAAGCATCAAAAGTAAATTAAAAACTTCTACGGCATCCTTTGGTACACAGAGATTTCTATTTTGTTCCGTAATAAAAAATGTGGTATCCACAGCTCTATGCTTTCATGCCTATGTTTTTCAATGCATCACACGCGACTGCATACTCTACAATGATTACCAAATTCAAGACTTTCCTATACTGTAGCTTCTTAACGAGGGGCCATTGTTGCATCAAACCACATCGTATCATTTGAGCCATTGCTGCATCGATATGCATAACAAGATGCACTTTTTATGTAGTTATTGGCTAAGAGAGCAATCAAGGTTTGACTTTGTGAATGCCGGTTGTTCTAGTTTCGTTTATTTCTAGTTTACTAGCAACTTGTCTGGGTATAATTTAAAAAAAAGTGAAAAATTACAGAACTTCTATACTTAGTAAAAATTTCGCCCGTATACGCTTAGGGCAAGTCGCTTGTATTTTTATACAAGATGTTTAATAATTTACTTACAATATGAGACATCCCAACAGCGTTTTTTATTAATAAATTTGTTTTTTGCATTTATTTTCAAATAACTACCTTAACTAGCTACTTGAAAAAAATCGAACAGTTTGCTAAGTCAGTAATTCAACTTGATGTCTAATTCTACAATCGTAATTTATACCTTGTCACTTGTACTCGTATGCAAGCTCGCTAAAATATTACCCTATAATCACAAGGTAAAACAAAAAAAAAATACAAAAATGCAAGTGGTGAACAAAATGTATTAGATTTCGTGTAGAGTTTCACACAAAGAAATACGAACAATTTAAGATCAATAATCTTGGATCTTTTCCAGCAATTTGCAGTGGTTACACAGTTTAAGATATAATTCGAGATTGACAAATGCAACAATACTGCATTGTAACTAGCTACAGTGTAAAGCGAGCCTTTGTAATTCTGAGGCTTTTGTAATTCTTGTGTCATAGTATGTTTCATCATTTATGTTGAATGTTTAAGAGTTAACAGTAGTACTAAAGTGTTCTAGTTAAAATACTATTAAAGTGTGTGCCTAAATTACGTTAGTTTTTATTTTTTTATCTTTACCTATTTCTAATTTATTTTGATTAAAATTGTAGTATAATTTAGGTTTTGAAAAAAAATATTTCTGTCATATCAATAATAAAAAAACCAGTCAAGCGAGGGTCAGTCTTAGGTTTTTAAATTGTGTAAATAAAATTAAAAATAAACGTTTTTTGTTAATTTTTAATTTAATTTTATTTATTATTGTAGCGACAATAAAAATGCACATTATGGTTAAATTTCAACTGTTTATCATCTATTATGGTTTTTGAGATACCGCTCTATGACAGACAGTCAGACCGATAGCGAAGCAACAGTAACAGGGTTCCATTTGTCACCCTTCGGGTAAGGAACCCTAAAAATTAAGTCTCCAACAAAACATTTATTATACGTACATTACCAATCAGTTGCTTGCACCTATTTATAGCGAACTAGCATTAACCAGTATTAAAGGCACCCGGCCTAGAGGCAACGTGATACATGCACCACCCACGATAACCCAGTATCACTTTACAGGAAAGCGGTTACAATTGTGCCATTCATCGGAAACCATATCCGGAGTGCATAAGCTAAAAATAATGTTACGTGCTTTAAGTAACGAAGGTTTTTGAGTTGCTAAAAATTATGCAGGAACTGAATATTATTCATAGTGATAGTCATAGTCATATCTCTTTATTCCATTGACACAAATAAATTAGGCACTAGAACAAGTCTTACCTACCTATTATAAAAGTACCTAGTTAACAAAAGGAAAAAAAAATTACATTAAATTGATTACAATTAGACGAAATATGTAATCTTAATTTGATGTCAAATAATAATAATTAAAATTCTAAAATATAAAAATAAGAACATTAATTTAATTGGCAGATATGTCCATTTAATACACAATATTTATATCAGATTGAAATTGTATGTCAAAATAGTCTTTAATATTATACAGCGCCTCTTGAGCCGACTTCTTTTTTAAGAAACGTTTTAATTTTGGCATCATTCATTGAGTTAACTGACACGGGTCGATGGTTTTGTACATTTTTTAACTTTGGGAAATAAAACATTTTCTAGTTTTCGCCAATCGCACTCGTGGCAGGCGTAGCATATCTTTGCCTCTAGCTGGTGGAATAATTATGATCGTCACGTCTTTTTGGTGCTTAGGTGCTTTCTTGCATATAACAAGTTCCTAAAAGCGCAAAGTGAGTACAACGTCATAATATTGGTTCGTAAGTGATTCGTAAAATATAAGATGGACATATATTATGACTTGGTTAAAGCCGCGGGTTGACTACCGAAGCAACGGGATACGGGAGGTTTATGGGGGAAACATGTCCAACAGTGGACGTCCTACCGCTGACATGATGATGATAACATGTTGGGGTTAGACGCCCGGATGGCCAAGCGGTTAGGGAACCTGACTACGACGCTTGAGGTCCTGGGTTCGATCCCCGGCCGGGGAAGACATTTGTGTGAATAATACCTACGAATGTTTGTTCTCGGGTCTTGGATACCTATTTATCCGTATTAGTTAAGTATGTTTCTTCGTTGTCTAGCATCCATAGTAGATGCTTTGCTTAGTTTGGGACTACGTCAATTGGTGTCAGTGTCCCATGATATTTATTTATTTATTTTACAAGGAAATTTCTGGAATGTCTAGGAAAGTTCCAAACCCTCTCCATGCATGCCAGTCTTACTCAAACTACCTAGCCGGTTTTTTATTAAGTATATAAATGCAAAATGCAAATGCGAATGTTTGTTCTCGAGTCTTGGGTGTTTAATATGTATTTAAGTATGTATCTATCTATTTAAGTATGTTTATCCGTTGCCTAGTATCCATAATACAAGCTTTGCTTAGTTTGGGACTAGGTCAATTGGTGTTAAGTGTCCCGTGATATTTATTAACCGACTTCAAAAAAGGAGGAGGTTTTATATTCCAATGTTTGTATTTTTTTTTACGTATGTTCACCGATTACTCTGTCAATTGTGGACCAATTTTCAAAATTGTTTTTTATTCGAAAGGATACTCTTCTGAGATGGTCCCATTGTCACCAAGTCAAGATTTGATGATGGGATCCTAGGGAAATCGAGGGCAAACCTCAAATTTTATATGTACACCTATGGCGATTTTGGCATTTTTAGCATTAAAATAATCATTCACATTCAGAAAGTATCATTTGGTAAACTGGACCTGTTAAAAAAGACCGTAGATGACCAATGGAACTCGTCAAAGTTAAGTAATGCTCGCTCGTCTATAAACGATCATGATTAATATACCTAGATAAGCGACTAAGAACGAGCTTTAAGTTAATGAATCTTTCAAACTGATCTGATGCTGAAGCCGGAAGGTAGACTCAGCACGACCCAGCCAGCAGGATGGATTGAAAACCATACCCCACCCTGCTGGCTCGTGCTAAGGCACCGACTTCGAGCTAGTAGGTACCTAGAAAAATATTTTCAAGGGTTTTGTAGTTGGTTCCATTTTTCGTTATTTTTTTATTTTTTTGGAGTCGGTTTTACTTTTTTGTTAAAAAAATCTATATTCATTTATTTTCGTTATATTACAATACAATTACTCTTTATTATACACGAGAAATATAGTAAGCGATACAGAAAACAGATACAAAGAGAAATTTACAAGGGAAGCAATAGGCGGCCTTATCGCCTAAGAGCAGAGCTATTGCAAATAATACACTATAATTACATAATAAGATATTCACAACTGCGTTTAATGAATTTACAACATGTGAAAAATACCATCTGCGATGATACCTACATACAAAAAACATAGGTGCTTGTCACTATGCTTAAAATACAAAATAGATTGAAACACTACTTGGTTAAAAAAAAAGCTTTAATCACATGCAGTTTAGAAGCTAACGAGCGAAATCGTTCTTAGAATGGGGCTGTGTTTTATTTTTTAAATTACCGTTATTATTACGGGCAGTGTAATCAGGGATCACGAGCATCGCGGAAAAAACGAGCTTTTTGCTTCGCCACAATACTTTGTGGGTATTGAGTGAAATTCACGCGGCCAACTACTATGATCTTATGATTTGCTCGGTGACGTACGGATAACAATTATGTTTAAAAAAAAACCATGCTGACTATCTTTTTTGCTGTCTAAACTTTTGGGTGACTATCCTGTATCTTACATAGATCATATAGTTACTGTAATGTGACATGCAATAAAGAATTTGAATTTAGATGCGTTAAATATTGGCAGCTACCAAAGTCCAAGTCAAATTCGACTTGTATAAAGAAAACGCCCAATTATAAAAGAACAATTCTCTTGTCAAAATAATAGGAACCGAATAATTAAGTTGGTCTGTTTATATAAAGATAATAGAAAGGTAAACTTTGATTGTTTATGTATTTATTCTTAGGGGCTGTTTCACCATCCATTGATTAGTATTAACTGGCGGTTAGGTGTGATGCCGTCTCTATTTGTTTTGTTCGAATAGACGAAGACGGAATCACATTTAACCGTCGGTTAACGCTAATCAATGGATGTGATGATGGTTATTATTATTATTATTATTTTAAAATTTATGACGGTGGAAGCATTCTACACTTCCACTGAACGTAGATATAGTTTAGATATAAGTTTGTTAGTGTTTAGTATTGTAACTAAGGACCCCTTACATCCCTGTAATTTTTATTATTTTATTTTTTGTATTTTTTTTATTAATTGTAATTAATATAACATAGTTTTTAAGTATTTTATTTGTTATTAAATTATTATGATTAATGACTTTCTGCCAAGTTTCTTGCGGCGCATTCTTCTTGGCAATGATGGTCTTTCCGAAAGCGCTATTAGTTTAAAAATGACGTGTAAAAGTGCCCATTGCGGCCTATTTACTGAATAAATCATTTGAATTTTGAATTTTGAATTTGGTGAAACAGCCCCTTAATGTCTGGAATATAATAACGAAACGAATTTAAAAAAAAGTTAATTTATTCCGGGAAAGTACATTATACCCGCGGATCGTAAACGGATTTGCAGTCAACGACCTAGTTTGCAATAAGATAAAGCGGTTTTGATTTTTTCTAGCCCAAAGACACTAATAATCATAGTTATTTCTTAATAAACACACGATAATCTCCCAGAATTTGCGAAACCAGAGTAAAGACTGTTCTTAAAAACCCATTTAAAGGCCATCGGTTCATCCGGATACCCGGGTTATGTCATAATAACGTGCGCGCCGCAATTTTTTGTTGTTAACGACCCAAGGCATTGTTTGTTTCTTCTTACTAAACTAAACTGCCTTCGGAATGCTTGTGGGTACGCCAGCACCCACTAATCATGCTATGTATAACGACCCTAATGATAGCCCTTCGAACGAGTAAATTATCAATTCCGCCCGAGGGACCGGACTGCGTTTTTCGAAACTGTAACAAGCTACGCACCGGTTAAGAGTTACCTAAAGCTAAGTGTAGAAATTTAATCTCAAGGCACAACTTGTCGGAAATATCTGTGCACCCTTTATTTAAATCATAGTAAATTAAAGGTTGCAAATATTGCCATTATAAAACAAATACAACATGCTTGCGTCTGCGTTTATACTGAATAAATAATGTAACCTATACGTGAATACAAGCCAAAGTACAGAGGAGTGCGTGGGACATGGAATTTTATCAAGTCAAGTGCACAGATATTTCCGACATCTTTAGATTTTAAAGTGGTTTTGGATTGCGCGTGAGTATATGGACTAAGAAATGATCGGTCTATCAAGTCGTTATAAATCAGATTTTAATTGAACTGCCTATAGTTTTGATTTGTAATATGTTAAGCTTCTACGAGTGAATGATTCGATTAGTCGAATCAATGAGTCATAAAATTATTCGAAACTAATGTTATTTTGATTTAACAAGTTTGCAATTCAATGCGTCAACCTCATTTTCAGTGAAAACAAATATTTCCATTGCAATGAAATAAAATTCTGTAATGGTTGTATTTTGCCTTTTAATTGCAGGTCAGCTCTAGGTTAGGTGAACTCTATAAATTAATATGCGGCAATATTTGGCAAATAGCTGTAAGCTCGACTTGCACTACCTACATACAACCTTGTCTCAGTATGCAATTTTTTACCTACTCATAAAGAAAGTGACTGCCATTTATTGTTAAAATTTATTACGCGGAATTTTACTATCACAAACATCCCACAAGATAAGTATGGTATCTGAGACGTAAGCTAGTTTCCGCTAGTAGTACGACTGCCTTAAGTAGGTACGTGATGTAAACAATTTCAAAGGTAAGTGAACTCTTTATGAGATTTCGTGAATATTAAATTCGGTCAGTTGAGACTTGTTACACACAAATAATGGTTCCGTATAAATTATGTTACAGTTTTAGTTTAAAAAATATGATCGTTCCATTTATTGTAATAAATTCATCAATACTAAAGTGTGTAATTATCATTATT